>NW_025549931.1:0-22368 GCF_905237065.1 Salmo salar | reverse complement strand
AACTCCTCTGACTGGCTGGCTGGTGTGTGTAGTGTATTCACTCCCTCCTCTGACTGACTGGCTGGCTGGTGTGTGTAGTGTATTCACTCCCTCCTCTGACTGGCTGGCTGATGTGTGTAGTGTATTCACTCCCTCCTCTGACTGGCTGGCTGGTGTGTGTGGTGTATTCACTCCCTCCTCTGACTGGTGGCTGGTGTGTGTAGTGTATTCACTCCCTCCTCTGACTGGCTGGTGTGTGTAGTGTATTCACTCCCTCCTCTAACTGGCTGGCTGGTGTGTGTAGTGTATTCACTCCCTCCTCTGACTGACTGGCTGGTGTGTGTAGTGTATTCACTCCCTCCTCTGACTGGCTGGTTTGTGTAGTGTATTCACTCCCTCCTCTGACTGGCTGGCTGGTGTGTGTAGTGTATTCACTCCCTCCTCTGACTGACTGGCTGGCTGGTGTGTGTAGTGTATTCACTCCCTCCTCTGACTGGCTGGTGTGTGTAGTGTATTCACTCCCTTTTCTGACTGGCTGTCTGGTGTGTGTAGTGTATTCACTCCCTCCTCTGGCTGGCTGGCTGGTGTGTGTAGTGTATTCACTCCCTCCTAATGACTGGCTGGCTGGTGTGTGTAGTGTATTCACTCCCTCCTCTAACTGACTGGCTGGTGTGTGTAGTGTATTCACTCCCTCCTCTGACTGACTGGCTGGTGTGTGTAGTGTATTCACTCCCTCCTCTGGCGACTGGCTGGTGTGTGTAGTGTATTCACTCCCTCCTCTGACTGGCTGGCTGGTGTGTGTAGTGTATTCACTCCCTCCTCTGACTGGCTGGCTTGTGTGTAGTGTATTCACTCCCTCCTCTGACTGGCTGGCTGGTGTGTGTAGTGTATTCACTCCCTCCTCTGACTGGCTGCCTGGTGTGTGTAGTGTATTCACTCCCTCCTCTGACTGGCTGGTGTGTGTAGTGTATTCACTCCCTCCTCTGACTGGCTGGCTGTGTGTAGTGTATTCACTCCCTCCTCTGACTGGCTGGCTGGCTGGTGTGTGTAGTGTATTCACTCCCTCCTCTGACTGGCTGGCTGGTGTGTGTAGTGTATTTACTCCCTCCTCTGACTGGCTGGTGTGTGTAGTGTATTCACTCCCTCCTCTGACTGGCTGGTGTGTGTAGTGTATTCACTCCCTCCTCTGACTGGCTGGCTGGTGTGTGTAGTGTATTCACTCCCTCCTCTGACTGGCTGGTGTGTGTAGTGTATTCACTCCCTCCTCTGACTGGCTGGCTGGTGTGTGTAGTGTATTCACTCCCTCCTCTGACTGGCTGGCTGGTGTGTGTAGTGTATTCACTCCCTCCTCTGACTGGCTGGTGTGTGTAGTGTATTCACTCCCTCCTCTGACTGGCTGGTGTGTGTAGTGTATTCACTCCCTCCTCTGACTGGCTGGCTGGCTGGTGTGTGTAGTGTATTCACTCCCTCCTCTGACTGGCTGGCTGTGTGTAGTGTATTCACTCCCTCCTCTGACTGGCTGGTGTGTGTAGTGTATTCACTCCCTCCTCTGACTGGCTGGCTGGTGTGTGTAGTGTATTCACTCCCTCCTCTGACTGGCTGGCTGGTGTGTGTAGTGTATTCACTCCCTCCTCTGACTGGCTGGTGTGTGTAGTGTATTCACTCCCTCCTCTGACTGGCTGGCTGGTGTGTGTAGTGTATTCACTCCCTCCTCTGACTGGCTGGCTGGTGTGTAGTGTATTCACTCCCTCCTCTGACTGGCTGGCTGGTGTGTGTAGTGTATTCACTCCCTCCTCTGACTGGCTGGCTGGTGTGTGTAGTGTATTCACTCCCTCCTCTGACTGGCTGGTGTGTGTAGTGTATTCACTCCCTCCTCTGACTGGCTGGTGTGTGTAGTGTATTCACTCCCTCCTCTGACTGGCTGGCTGGTGTGTGTAGTGTATTCACTCCCTCCTCTGACTGGCTGGTGTGTGTAGTGTATTCACTCCCTCCTCTGACTGGCTGGCTGGTGTGTAGTGTATTCACTCCCTCCTCTGACTGGCTGGCTGGTGTGTGTAGTGTATTCACTCCCTCCTCTGACTGGCTGGTGTGTGTAGTGTATTCACTCCCTCCTCTGACTGGCTGGCTGGTGTGTGTAGTGTATTCACTCCCTCCTCTGACTGGCTGGCTGGTGTGTGTAGTGTATTCACTCCCTCCTCTGACTGGCTGGCTGGTGTGTGTAGTGTATTCACTCCCTCCTCTGACTGGCTGGCTGGTGTGTGTAGTGTATTCACTCCCTCCTCTGACTGGCTGGCTGGTGTGTGTAGTGTATTCACTCCCTCCTCTGACTGGCTGGCTGGTGTGTGTAGTGTATTCACTCCCTCCTCTGACTGGCTGGCTGGTGTGTGTAGTGTATTCACTCCCTCCTCTGACTGGCTGGTGTGTGTAGTGTATTCACTCCCTCCTCTGACTGGCTGGCTGGTGTGTGTAGTGTATTCACTCCCTCCTCTGACTGGCTGGTGTGTGTAGTGTATTCACTCCCTCCTCTGACTGGCTGGTGTGTGTAGTGTATTCACTCCCTCCTCTGACTGGCTGGTGTGTGTAGTGTATTCACTCCCTCCTCTGACTGGCTGGCTGGTGTGTGTAGTGTATTCACTCCCTCCTCTGACTGGCTGGTGTGTGTAGTGTATTCACTCCCTCCTCTGACTGGCTGGCTGGTGTGTGTAGTGTATTCACTCCCTCCTCTGACTGGCTGGTGTGTGTAGTGTATTCACTCCCTCCTCTGACTGGCTGGTGTGTGTAGTGTATTCACTCCCTCCTCTGACTGGCTGGTGTGTGTAGTGTATTCACTCCATCCTCTGACTGGCTGGCTGGCTGGTGTGTGTAGTGTATTCACTCACTCCTGTGACTGGCTGGCTGGCTGGTGTAGTGTATTTACTCCCTCCTCTGACTGGCTGGTGTGTGTAGTGTATTCACTCCCTCCTCTGACTGGCTGGTGTGTGTAGTGTATTCACTCCCTCCTCTGACTGGCTGGCTGGTGTGTGTAGTGTATTCACTCACTCCTCTAACTGACTGGCTGGCTGGTGTGTGTAGTGTATTCACTCCCTCCTCTGACTGGCTGGTGTGTGTAGTGTATTCACTCCCTTCTCTGACTGGCTGGCTGGTGTGTGTAGTGTATTCACTCCCTCCTCTGGCTTGCTGGCTGGTGTGTGTAGTGTATTCACTCCCTCCTCTGACTGACTGGCTGGTGTGTGTAGTGTATTCACTCCCTCCTCTGGCGGACTGGCTGGTGTTTGTAGTGTATTCAGTCCCTCCTCTGACTGGCTGGCTGGTGTGTGTAGTGTATTCACTAACTCCTCTGACTGGCTGGCTGGTGTGTGTAGTGTATTCACTCCCTCCTCTGACTGACTGGCTGGCTGGTGTGTGTAGTGTATTCACTCCTTCCTCTGACTGGCTGGCTGATGTGTGTAGTGTATTCACTCCCTCCTCTGACTGGCTGGCTGGTGTGTGTGGTGTATTCACTCCCTCCTCTGACTGGATGGCTGGTGTGTGTAGTGTATTCACTCCCTCCTCTGACTGGCTGGTGTGTGTAGTGTATTCACTCCCTCCTCTAACTGACTGGCTGGTGTGTGTAGTGTATTCACTCCCTCCTCTGACTGACTGGCTGGTGTGTGTAGTGTATTCACTCCCTCCTCTGACTGGCTGGTTTGTGTAGTGTATTCACTCCCTCCTCTGACTGGCTGGCTGGTGTGTGTAGTGTATTCACTCCCTCCTCTGACTGACTGGCTGGCTGGTGTGTGTAGTGTATTCACTCCCTCCTCTGACTGGCTGGTGTGTGTAGTGTATTCACTCCCTTCTCTGACTGGCTGGCTGGTGTGTGTAGTGTATTCACTCCCTCCTCTGGCTGGCTGGCTGGTGTGTGTAGTGTATTCACTCCCTCCTAATGACTGGCTGGCTGGTGTGTGTAGTGTATTCACTCCCTCCTCTAACTGACTGGCTGGTGTGTGTAGTGTATTCACTCCCTCCTCTGACTGACTGGCTGGTGTGTGTAGTGTATTCACTCCCTCCTCTGGCGGACTGGCTGGTGTGTGTAGTGTATTCACTCCCTCCTCTGACTGGCTGGCTGGTGTGTGTAGTGTATTCACTCCCTCCTCTGACTGGCTGGCTGGTGTGTGTAGTGTATTCACTCCCTCCTCTGACTGGCTGGCTGGTGTGTGTAGTGTATTCACTCCCTCCAAATGACTGGCTGGCTGGTGTGTGTAGTGTATTCACTCCCTCCTCTGACTGGCTGGCTGTTGTGTGTAGTGTATTCACTCCCTCCTCTGACTGGCTGGCTGGTGTGTGTAGTGTATTCACTCCCTCCTCTGACTGACTGGCTGGCTGGTGTGTGTAGTGTATTCACTCCCTCCTCTGACTGGCTGGTGTGTGTAGTGTATTCACTCCCTCCTCTGACTGGCTGGCTGGTGTGTGTAGTGTATTCACTCCCTCCTCTGACTGGCTGGTGTGTGTAGTGTATTCACTCCCTCCTCTGACTGGCTGGTGTGTGTAGTGTATTCACTCCCTCCTCTGACTGGCTGGCTGGTGTGTGTAGTGTATTCACTCCCTCCTCTGACTGGCTGGCTGGTGTGTGTAGTGTATTCACTCCCTCCTCTGACTGGCTGGTGTGTGTAGTGTATTCACTCCCTCCTCTGACTGGCTGGTGTGTGTAGTGTATTCACTCCCTCCTCTGACTGGCTGGCTGGCTGGTGTGTGTAGTGTATTCACTCCCTCCTGTGACTGGATGGCTGGCTGGTGTAGTGTATTCACTCCCTCCTCTGACTGGCTGGTGTGTGTAGTGTATTCACTCCCTCCTCTGACTGGCTGGCTGGTATGTGTAGTGTATTCACTCCCTCCTCTGACTGGCTGGCTGGTGTGTGTAGTGTATTCACTCCCTCCTCTGACTGACTGGCTGGCTGGTGTGTGTAGTGTATTCACTCCCTCCTCTGACTGGCTGGTGTGTGTAGTGTATTCACTCCCTCCTCTGACTGGCTGGCTGGTGTGTGTAGTGTATTCACTCCCTCCTCTGGCTGGCTGGCTGGTGTGTGTAGTGTATTCACTCCCTCCTCTGACTGGCTGGCTGGTGTGTGTAGTGTATTCACTCCCTCCTCTGACTGGCTGGCTGGTGTGTGTAGTGTATTCACTCCCTCCTCTGACTGGCTGGCTGGTGTGTGTAGTGTATTCACTCCCTCCTCTGACTGACTGGCTGGCTGGTGTGTGTAGTGTATTCACTCCTTCCTCTGACTGGCTGGCTGATGTGTGTAGTGTATTCACTCCCTCCTCTGACTGGCTGGCTGGTGTGTGTAGTGTATTCACTCCCTCCTCTGACTGGATGGCTGGTGTGTGTAGTGTATTCACTCCCTCCTCTGACTGGCTGGTGTGTGTAGTGTATTCACTCCCTCCTCTGACTGGCTGGCTGGTGTGTGTAGTGTATTCACTCCCTCCTCTGACTGGCTGGTGTGTGTAGTGTATTCACTCCCTCCTCTGACTGGCTGATGTGTGTAGTGTATTCACTCCCTCCTCTGACTGGCTGGTGTGTGTAGTGTATTCACTCCATCCTCTGACTGGCTGGCTGGCTGGTGTGTGTAGTGTATTCACTCACTCCTGTGACTGGCTGGCTGGCTGGTGTAGTGTATTTACTCCCTCCTCTGACTGGCTGGTGTGTGTAGTGTATTCACTCCCTCCTCTGACTGGCTGGTTTGTGTAGTGTATTCACTCCCTCCTCTGACTGGCTGGCTGGTGTGTGTAGTGTATTCACTCACTCCTCTAACTGACTGGCTGGCTGTGTGTGTAGTGTATTCACTCCCTCCTCTGACTGGCTGGTGTGTGTAGTGTATTCACTCCCTTCTCTGACTGGCTGGCTGGTGTGTGTAGTGTATTCACTCCCTCCTCTGGCTTGCTGGCTGGTGTGTGTAGTGTATTCACTCCCTCCTCTGACTGACTGCTGGTGTGTGTAGTGTATTCACTCCCTCCTCTGGCGGACTGGCTGGTGTTTGTAGTGTATTCACTCCCTCCTCTGACTGGCTGGCTGGTGTGTGTAGTGTATTCACTAACTCCTCTGACTGGCTGGCTGGTGTGTGTAGTGTATTCACTCCCTCCTCTGACTGACTGGCTGGCTGGTGTGTGTAGTGTATTCACTCCTTCCTCTGACTGGCTGGCTGATGTGTGTAGTGTATTCACTCCCTCCTCTGACTGGCTGGCTGGTGTGTGTGGTGTATTCACTCCCTCCTCTGACTGGCTGGCTGGTGTGTGTAGTGTATTCACTCCCTCCTCTGACTGGCTGGTGTGTGTAGTGTATTCACTCCCTCCTCTAACTGACTGGCTGGTGTGTGTAGTGTATTCACTCCCTCCTCTGACTGACTGGCTGGTGTGTGTAGTGTATTCACTCCCTCCTCTGACTGGCTGGTTTGTGTAGTGTATTCACTCCCTCCTCTGACTGGCTGGCTGGTGTGTGTAGTGTATTCACTCCCTCCTCTGACTGACTGGCTGGCTGGTGTGTGTAGTGTATTCACTCCCTCCTCTGACTGGCTGGTGTGTGTAGTGTATTCACTCCCTTTTCTGACTGGCTGTCTGGTGTGTAGTGTATTCACTCCCTCCTCTGGCTGGCTGGCTGGTGTGTGTAGTGTATTCACTCCCTCCTAATGACTGGCTGGCTGGTGTGTGTAGTGTATTCACTCCCTCCTCTAACTGACTGGCTGGTGTGTGTAGTGTATTCACTTCCTCCTCTGACTGACTGGCTGGTGTGTGTAGTGTATTCACTCCCTCCTCTGGCGGACTGGCTGGTGTGTGTAGTGTATTCACTCCCTCCTCTGACTGGCTGGCTGGTGTGTGTAGTGTATTCACTCCCTCCTCTGACTGGCTGGTGTGTGTAGTGTATTCACTCCCTCCTCTGACTGGCTGGCTGGTGTGTGTAGTGTATTCACTCCCTCCTCTGACTGTCTGCCTGGTGTGTGTAGTGTATTCACTCCCTCCTCTGACTGGCTGGTGTGTGTAGTGTATTCACTCCCTCCTCTGACTGGCTGGTGTGTGTAGTGTATTCACTCCCTCCTCTGACTGGCTGGCTGGCTGGTGTGTGTAGTGTATTCACTCCCTCCTGTGACTGGATGGCTGGCTGGTGTAGTGTATTTACTCCCTCCTCTGACTGGCTGGTGTGTGTAGTGTATTCAATCCCTCCTCTGACTGGCTGGTGTGTGTAATGTATTCACTCCCTCCTCTGACTGGCTGGCTGGTGTGTGTAGTGTATTCACTCCCTCCTCTGACTGGCTGGTGTGTGTAGTGTATTCACTCCCTCCTCTGACTGGCTGGCTGGTGTGTGTAGTGTATTCACTCCCTCCTCTGACTGGCTGCCTGGTGTGTGTAGTGTATTCACTCCCTCCTCTGACTGGCTGGTGTGTGTAGTGTATTCACTCCCTCCTCTGACTGGCTGGTGTGTGTAGTGTATTCACTCCCTCCTCTGACTGGCTGGCTGGCTGGTGTGTGTAGTGTATTCACTCCCTCCTGTGACTGGATGGCTGGCTGGTGTAGTGTATTCACTCCCTCCTCTGACTGGCTGGTGTGTGTAGTGTATTCACTCCCTCCTCTGACTGGCTGGCTGGTGTGTGTAGTGTATTCACTCCCTCCTCTGACTGGCTGGCTGGCTGGTGTGTGTAGTGTATTCACTCCTTCCTCTGACTGGCTGGCTGATGTGTGTAGTGTATTCACTCCCTCCTCTGACTGGCTGGCTGGTGTGTGTAGTGTATTCACTCCCTCCTCTGACTGGATGGCTGGTGTGTGTAGTGTATTCACTCCCTCCTCTGACTGGCTGGTGTGTGTAGTGTATTCACTCCCTCCTCTGACTGGCTGGCTGGTGTGTGTAGTGTATTCACTCCCTCCTCTGACTGGCTGGTGTGTGTAGTGTATTCACTCCCTCCTCTGACTGGCTGGTGTGTGTAGTGTATTAACTCCCTCCTCTGACTGGCTGGTGTGTGTAGTGTATTCACTCCCTCCTCTGACTGGCTGGCTGGTATGTGTAGTGTATTCACTCCCTCCTCTGACTGGCTGGTGTGTGTAGTGTATTCACTCCCTCCTCTGACTGACTGGCTGGTGTGTGTAGTGTATTCACTCCCTCCTTTGACTGGCTGGTGTGTGTAGTGTATTCACTCCCTCCTCTGACTGGCTGATGTGTGTAGTGTATTCACTCCCTCCTCTGACTGGCTGGTGTGTGTAGCGTATTCACTCCATCCTCTGACTGGCTGGCTGGCTGGTGTGTGTAGTGTATTCACTCACTCCTGTGACTGGCTGGCTGGCTGGTGTAGTGTATTCACTCCCTCCTCTGACTGGCTGGTGTGTGTAGTGTATTCACTCCCTCCTCTGACTGGCTGGCTGGTGTGTGTAGTGTATTCACTCCCTCCTCTGACTGGCTGGTGTGTGTAGTGTATTCACTCCCTCCTCTGACTGACTGGCTGGTGTGTGTAGTGTATTCACTCCCTCCTCTGACTGGCTGGTGTGTGTAGTGTATTCACTCCCTCCTCTGACTGGCTGATGTGTGTAGTGTATTCACTCCCTCCTCTGACTGGCTGGTGTGTGTAGTGTATTCACTCCATCCTCTGACTGGCTGGCTGGCTGGTGTGTGTAGTGTATTCACTCACTCCTGTGACTGGCTGGCTGGCTGGTGTAGTGTATTTACTCCCTCCTCTGACTGGCTGGTGTGTGTAGTGTATTCACTCCCTCCTCTGACTGGCTGGTTTGTGTAGTGTATTCACTCCCTCCTCTGACTGGCTGGCTGGTGTGTGTAGTGTATTCACTCCCTCCTCTGACTGGCTGGTGTGTGTAGTGTATTCACTCCCTCCTCTGACTGGCTGGTGTGTGTAGTGTATTCACTCCCTCCTCTGACTGGCTGGCTGGTATGTGTAGTGTATTCACTCCCTCCTCTGACTGGCTGGTGTGTGTAGTGTATTCACTCCCTCCTCTGACTGACTGGCTGGTGTGTGTAGTGTATTCACTCCCTCCTCTGACTGGCTGGTGTGTGTAGTGTATTCACTCCCTCCTCTGACTGGCTGGTATGTGTAGTGTATTCACTCCCTCCTCTGACTGGCTGGTGTGTGTAGTGTATTCACTCCATCCTCTGACTGGCTGGCTGGCTGGTGTGTGTAGTGTATTCACTCACTCCTGTGACTGGCTGGCTGGCTGGTGTAGTGTATTCACTCCCTCCTCTGGCTTGCTGGCTGGTGTGTGTAGTGTATTCACTCCCTCCTCTGACTGACTGGCTGGTGTGTGTAGTGTATTCACTCCCTCCTCTGGCGGACTGGCTGGTGTTTGTAGTGTATTCAGTCCCTCCTCTGACTGGCTGGCTGGTGTGTGTAGTGTATTCACTAACTCCTCTGACTGGCTGGCTGGTGTGTGTAGTGTATTCACTCCCTCCTCTGACTGACTGGCTGGCTGGTGTGTGTAGTGTATTCACTCCTTCCTCTGACTGGCTGGCTGATGTGTGTAGTGTATTCAGTCCCTCCTCTGACTGGCTGGCTGGTGTGTGTGGTGTATTCACTCCCTCCTCTGACTGGCTGGCTGGTGTGTGTAGTGTATTCACTCCCTCCTCTGACTGGCTGGTGTGTGTAGTGTATTCACTCCCTCCTCTAACTGACTGGCTGGTGTGTGTAGTGTATTCACTCCCTCCTCTGACTGACTGGCTGGTGTGTGTAGTGTATTCACTCCCTCCTCTGACTGGCTGGTTTGTGTAGTGTATTCACTCCCTCCTCTGACTGGCTGGCTGGTGTGTGTAGTGTATTCACTCCCTCCTCTGACTGACTGGCTGGCTGGTGTGTGTAGTGTATTCACTCCCTCCTCTGACTGGCTGGTGTGTGTAGTGTATTCACTCCCTCCTCTGACTGGCTGTCTGGTGTGTGTAGTGTATTCACTCCCTCCTCTGACTGGCTGGCTGGTGTGTGTAGTGTATTCACTCCCTCCTAATGACTGGCTGGCTGGTGTGTGTAGTGTATTCACTCCCTCCTCTAACTGACTGGCTGGTGTGTGTAGTGTATTCACTCCCTCCTCTGACTGACTGGCTGGTGTGTGTAGTGTATTCACTCCCTCCTCTGGCGGACTGGCTGGTGTGTGTAGTGTATTCACTCCCTCCTCTGACTGGCTGGCTGGTGTGTGTAGTGTATTCACTCCCTCCTCTGACTGGCTGGTGTGTGTAGTGTATTCACTCCCTCCTCTGACTGGCTGGTGTGTGTAGTGTATTCACTCCCTCCTCTGACTGGCTGGCTGGTGTGTGTAGTGTATTCACTCCCTCCTCTGACTGGCTGGTGTGTGTAGTGTATTCACTCCCTCCTCTGACTGGCTGGTGTGTGTAGTGTATTCACTCCCTCCTCTGACTGGCTGGCTGGCTGGTGTGTGTAGTGTATTCACTCCCTCCTGTGACTGGCTGGCTGGCTGGTGTAGTGTATTTACTCCCTCCTCTGACTGGCTGGTGTGTGTAGTGTATTCAATCACTCCTCTGACTGGCTGGTGTGTGTAATGTATTCACTCCCTCCTCTGACTGGCTGGCTGGTGTGTGTAGTGTATTCACTCCCTCCTCTGACTGGCTGGTGTGTGTAGTGTATTCACTCCCTCCTCTGACTGGCTGGCTGGTGTGTGTAGTGTATTCACTCCCTCCTCTGACTGGCTGCCTGGTGTGTGTAGTGTATTCACTCCCTCCTCTGACTGGCTGGTGTGTGTAGTGTATTCACTCCCTCCTCTGACTGGCTGGTGTGTGTAGTGTATTCACTCCCTCCTCTGACTGGCTGGCTGGCTGGTGTGTGTAGTGTATTCACTCCCTCCTGTGACTGGCTGGCTGGCTGGTGTAGTGTATTTACTCCCTCCTCTGACTGGCTGGTGTGTGTAGTGTATTCACTCCCTCCTCTGACTGGCTGGTGTGTGTAGTGTATTCACTCCCTCCTCTGACTGGCTGGCTGGTGTGTGTAGTGTATTCACTCCCTCCTCTGACTGGCTGGTGTGTGTAGTGTATTCACTCCCTCCTCTGACTGGCTGGTGTGTGTAGTGTATTCACTCCCTCCTCTGACTGGCTGGCTGGTGTGTGTAGTGTATTCACTCCCTCCTCTGGCTGGCTGGCTGGTGTGTGTAGTGTATTCACTCCCTCCTGTGACTGGCTGGCTGGCTGTGTGTAGTGTATTCACTCCTCCTCTGACTGGCTGGTGTGTGTAGTGTATTCACTCCCTCCTCTGACTGGCTGGTGTGTGTAGTGTATTCACTCCCTCCTCTGACTGGCTGGCTGGTGTGTGTAGTGTATTCACTCCCTCCTCTGGCTGGCTGGCTGGTGTGTGTAGTGTATTCACTCCCTCCTATGACTGGCTGGCTGGTGTGAGTATTGTAATCACTCCCTCCTCTGACTGGCTGGCTGGTGTGTGTAGTGTATTCACTCCCTCCTCTGACTGGCTGGCTGGTGTGTGTAGTGTATTCACTCCCTCCTCTGACTGACTGGCTGGCTGGTGTGTGTAGTGTATTCACTCCTTCCTCTGACTGGCTGGCTGATGTGTGTAGTGTATTCACTCCCTCCTCTGACTGGCTGGCTGGTGTGTGTAGTGTATTCACTCCCTCCTCTGACTGGATGGCTGGTGTGTGTAGTGTATTCACTCCCTCCTCTGACTGGCTGGTGTGTGTAGTGTATTCACTCCCTCCTCTGACTGGCTGGCTGGTGTGTGTAGTGTATTCACTCCCTCCTCTGACTGGCTGGTGTGTGTAGTGTATTCACTCCCTCCTCTGACTGGCTGGTGTGTGTAGTGTATTCACTCCCTCCTCTGACTGGCTGGTGTGTGTAGTGTATTCACTCCATCCTCTGACTGGCTGGCTGGCTGGTGTGTGTAGTGTATTCACTCACTCCTGTGACTGGCTGGCTGGCTGGTGTAGTGTATTCACTCCCTCCTCTGACTGGCTGGTGTGTGTAGTGTATTCACTCCCTCCTCTGACTGGCTGGTTTGTGTAGTGTATTCACTCCCTCCTCTGACTGGCTGGCTGGTGTGTGTAGTGTATTCACTCACTCCTCTAACTGACTGGCTGGCTGGTGTGTGTAGTGTATTCACTCCCTCCTCTGACTGGCTGGCTGGTGTGTGTAGTGTATTCACTCCCTCCTCTGACTGGCTGGCTGGTGTGTGTAGTGTATTCACTCCCTCCTCTGACTGGCTGGCTGGTGTGTGTAGTGTATTCACTCGACTGGCTGGTGTGTGTAGTGTATTCACTCCCTCCTCTGACTGACTGGCTGGTGTGTGTATTGTATTCACTCCCTCCTCTGACTGGCTGGCTGGTGTGTGTAGTGTATTCACTCCCTCCTCTGACTGGCTGGCTGGTGTGTGTAGTGTATTCACTCCCTCCTCTGACTGGCTGGCTGGCTGGTGTGTGTAGTGTATTCACTCCCTCCTCTGACTGGCTGGCTGGTGTGTGTAGTGTATTCACTCCCTCCTCTGACTGGCTGGCTGGTGTGTGTAGTGTATTCACTCCCTCCTCTGACTGGCTGGTGTGTGTAGTGTATTCACTCCCTCCTCTGACTGGCTGGTGTGTGTAGTGTATTCACTCCCTCCTCTGACTGGCTGGCTGGCTGGTGTGTGTAGTGTATTCACTCCCTCCTGTGACTGGATGGCTGGCTGGTGTAGTGTATTCACTCCCTCCTCTGACTGGCTGGTGTGTGTAGTGTATTCACTCCCTCCTCTGACTGGCTGGTGTGTGTAGTGTATTCACTCCCTCCTCTGACTGGCTGGCTGGTGTGTGTAGTGTATTCACTCCCTCCTCTGACTGGCTGGTGTGTGTAGTGTATTCACTCCCTCCTCTGACTGGCTGGTGTGTGTAGTGTATTCACTCCCTCCTCTGACTGGCTGGCTGGTGTGTGTAGTGTATTCACTCCCTCCTCTGACTGGCTGGCTGGTGTGTGTAGTGTATTCACTCCCTCCTCTGACTGGCTGGTGTGTGTAGTGTATTCACTCCCTCCTCTGACTGGCTGGTGTGTGTAGTGTATTCACTCCCTCCTCTGACTGGCTGGCTAGCTGGTGTGTGTAGTGTATTCACTCCCTCCTGTGACTGGATGGCTGGCTGGTGTAGTGTATTCACTCCCTCCTCTGACTGGCTGGTGTGTGTAGTGTATTCACTCCCTCCTCTGACTGGCTGGTTTGTGTAGTGTATTCACTCCCTCCTCTGACTGACATGCTGGTATGTGTAGTGTATTCACTCCCTCCTCTGACTGACTGGCTGGCTGGTGTGTGTAGTGTATTCACTCCCTCCTTTGACTGGCTGGTGTGTGTAGTGTATTCACTCCCTCCTCTGACTGGCTGGCTGGTGTGTGTAGTGTATTCACTCCCTCCTCTGGCTGGCTGGCTGGTGTGTGTAGTGTATTCACTCCCTCCTAATGACTGGCTGGCTGGTGTGAGTATTGTAATCACTCCCTCCTCTGACTGGCTGGCTGGTGTGTGTAGTGTATTCACTCCCTCCTCTGACTGGCTGGCTGGTGTGTGTAGTGTATTCACTCCCTCCTCTGACTGACTGGCTGGCTGGTGTGTGTAGTGTATTCACTCCTTCCTCTGACTGGCTGGCTGATGTGTGTAGTGTATTCACTCCCTCCTCTGACTGGCTGGCTGGTGTGTGTAGTGTATTCACTCCCTCCTCTGACTGGCTGGCTGGTGTGTGTAGTGTATTCACTCCCTCCTCTGACTGGCTGGTGTGTGTAGTGTATTCACTCCCTCCTCTGACTGGCTGGCTGGTGTGTGTAGTGTATTCACTCCCTCCTCTGACTGGCTGGTGTGTGTAGTGTATTCACTCCCTCTGACTGGCTGGCTGGTGTGTGTAGTGTATTCACTCCCTCCTCTGACTGGCTGGTGTGTGTAGTGTATTCACTCCCTCCTCTGACTGGCTGGTGTGTGTAGTGTATTCACTCCATCCTCTGACTGGCTGGCTGGCTGGTGTGTGTAGTGTATTCACTCACTCCTGTGACTGGCTGGCTGGCTGGTGTAGTGTATTTACTCCCTCCTCTGACTGGCTGGTGTGTGTAGTGTATTCACTCCCTCCTCTGACTGGCTGGTTTGTGTAGTGTATTCACTCCCTCCTCTGACTGGCTGGCTGGTGTGTGTAGTGTATTCACTCACTCCTCTAACTGACTGGCTGGCTGGTGTGTGTAGTGTATTCACTCCCTCCTCTGACTGGCTGGCTGGTGTGTGTAGTGTATTCACTCCCTCCTCTGACTGGCTGGCTGGTGTGTGTAGTGTATTCACTCCCTCCTCTGACTGACTGGCTGGTGTGTGTAGTGTATTCACTGGCTGGCTGGTGTGTGTAGTGTATTCACTCCCTCCTCTGACTGACTGGCTGGTGTGTGTATTGTATTCACTCCCTCCTCTGACTGGCTGGCAGGTGTGTGTAGTGTATTCACTCCCTCCTCTGACTGGCTGGCTGGTGTGTGTAGTGTATTCACTCCCTCCTCTGACTGGCTGGCTGGCTGGTGTGTGTAGTGTATTCACTCCCTCCTCTGACTGGCTGGCTGGTGTGTGTAGTGTATTCACTCCCTCCTCTGACTGGCTGGCTGGTGTGTGTAGTGTATTCACTCCCTCCTCTGACTGGCTGGCTGGTGTGTGTAGTGTATTCACTCCCTCCTCTGACTGGCTGGTGTGTGTAGTGTATTCACTCCCTCCTCTGACTGGCTGGCTGGTGTGTGTAGTGTATTCACTCCCTCCTCTGACTGGCTGGCTGGTGTGTGTAGTGTATTCACTCCCTCCTCTGACTGGCTGGTGTGTGTAGTGTATTCACTCCCTCCTCTGACTGGCTGGTGTGTGTAGTGTATTCACTCCCTCCTCTGACTGGCTGGCTAGCTGGTGTGTGTAGTGTATTCACTCCCTCCTGTGACTGGATGGCTGGCTGGTGTAGTGTATTCACTCCCTCCTCTGACTGGCTGGTGTGTGTAGTGTATTCACTCCCTCCTCTGACTGGCTGGTTTGTGTAGTGTATTCACTCCCTCCTCTGACTGACATGCTGGTATGTGTAGTGTATTCACTCCCTCCTTTGACTGGCTGGTGTGTGTAGTGTATTCACTCCCTCCTCTGACTGGCTGGCTGGTGTGTGTAGTGTATTCACTCCCTCCTCTGGCTGGCTGGCTGGTGTGTGTAGTGTATTCACTCCCTCCTAATGACTGGCTGGCTGGTGTGAGTATTGTATTCACTCCCTCCTCTGACTGGCTGGCTGGTTTGTGTAGTGTATTCACTCCCTCCTCTGACTGGCTGGTGTGTGTAGTGTATTCACTCCCTCCTCTGACTGATTGGCTGGTGTGTGTAGTGTATTCACTCCCTCCTCTGACTGGCTGGTGTGTGTAGTGTATTCACTCCCTCCTCTGACTGACTGGCTGATGTGTGTAGTGTATTCTCTCCCTCCTCTGGCTGGCTAGCTGGTGTGTGTAGTGTATTCACTCCCTCCTCTGACTGACTGGCTGGTGTGTTTAGTGTATTCACTCCCTCCTCTGACTGGCTGGCAGGTGTGTGGAGTGTATTCACTCCCTCCTCTGACTGGCTGGCTTGTGTGTGTAGTGTATTCACTCCCTCCCCTGACCGGCTGACTGGCTGGTGTGTGTAGTGTATTCACTCCCTCCTCTGACTGGCTGGCTGGTGTGTAGTGTATTCACTCCCCCCTCTGACTGGCTGGCTGGTGTGTGTAGTGTATTCACTCCCTCCTCTGACTGGCTGGCTGGTGTGTGTAGTGTATTCACTCCCTCCTCTGACTGGCTGGCTGGTGTGTGTAGTGTATTCACTCCCTCCTCTGACTGGCAGGCTTGTGTGTGTAGTGTATTCACTCCATCCTCTGACTGGCTGGTGTGTGTAGTGTATTCACTCCCTCCTCTGACTGACTGGCTGGTGTGTGTAGAGTATTCACTCCCTCCTCTGACTGGCTGGTGTGTGTAGCGTATTCACTCCATCCTCTGACTGGCTGGCTGGTGTGTGTAGTGTATTCACTCCCTCCTCTGGCTGGCTGGCTGGTGTGTGTAGTGTATTCACTCCCTCCGCTGACTGACTGGTGTGTGAAGTGTATTCACTCCCTCTTCTGGATGGCTGCCTGGTGTGTGTAGTGTATTCACTCCCTCCTCTGACTGGCTGGTTTGTGTAGTGTATTAACTCCCTCCTCTGACTGGCTGGCTGGTGTGTGTAGTGTATTCACTCCCTCCTCTGAGTGGCTGGCTGGTTTGTGTAGTGTATTCACTCTCTCCTCTGACTGGCTGGTGTGTGTAGTGTATTCACTCCCTCCTCTGACTGACTGGCTGGTGTGTGTAGTGTATTCACTCCTTCCTCTGGCTGGCTGGTGTGTGTAGTGTATTCACTCCCTCCTCTGACTGGCTGGTGTGTGTAGTGTATTCACTCCCTCATCTTACATGCTGGCAGGTGTGTGTAGTGTATTCACTCCCTCCTCTTACTGGCTGGTGTGTGTAGTGTATTCACTCCCTCCTCTGACTGGCTGGCTGGTGTGTGTAGTGTATTCACTCCCTCCTCTGACTGGCTGGTGTGTGTAGTGTATTCACTCCCTCCTCTGACTGGCTGGCTGGTGTGTTTAGTGTATTCACTCCCTCCTCTGACTGGCTGGCAGGTGTGTGGAGTGTATTCACTCCCTCCTCTGACTGGCTGGCTTGTGTGTGTAGTGTATTCACTCCCTCCCGTGACCGGCTGACTGGCTGGTGTGTGTAGTGTATTCACTCCCTCCTCTGACTGGCTGGCTGGTGTGTAGTGTATTCACTCCCCCCTCTGACTGGCTGGTGGGTGTAGTGTATTCACTCCCTCCTCTGACTGACTGGCTGGTGTGTGTAGTGTATTCACTCCCTCCTCTGACTGGCTGGCTGGTGTGTGTAGTGTATTCACTCCCTCCTCTGACTGGCTGGCTGGTGTGTGTAGTGTATTCACTCCCTCCTCTGACTGGCTGGCTGGTGTGTGTAGTGTATTCACTCCCTCCTCTGACTGGCTGGCTGGTGTGTGTATTGTATTCACTCCCTCCTCTGACTGGCTGGTGTGTGTAGTGTATTCACTCCCTCCTCTGACTGACTGGCTGGTGTGTGTAGTGTATTCACTCCCTCCTCTGACTGGCTGGTGTGTGTAGCGTATTCACTCCATCCTCTGACTGACTGGCTGGTGTGTGTAGTGTATTCACTCCCTCCTCTGGCTGGCTGGCTGGTGTGTGTAGTGTATTCACTCCCTCCTCTGACTGGCTGGCTGGTGTGTGTAGTGTATTCACTCCCTCCTCTGACTGGCTGGTTTGTGTAGTGTATTCACTCCCTCCTCTGAATGGCTGGCTGGTGTGTGTAGTGTATTCACTCCCTCCTCTGACTGGCTGGCTGGTTTGTGTAGTGTATTCACTCTCTCCTCTGACTGGCTGGTGTGTGTAGTGTATTCACTCCCTCCTCTGACTGACTGGCTGGTGTGTGTAGTGTATTCACTCCCTCCTCTGACTGGCTGGCTGGTGTGTGTAGTGTATTCACTCCCTCCTCTGACTGACTGGCTGGTGTGTGTAGTGTATTCACTCCTTCCTCTGGCTGGCTGGTGTGTGTAGTGTATTCACTCCCTCCTCTGACTGGCTGGTGTGTGTAGTGTATTCACTCCCTCCTCTGACATGCTGGCTGGTGTGTGTAGTGTATTCACTCCCTCCTCTTACTGGCTGGTGTGTGTAGTGTATTCACTCCCTCCTCTGACTGGCTGGCTGGTGTGTGTAGTGTATTCACTCCCTCCTCTGACTGGCTGGCGTGTGTGTCGTGTATTCACTCCCTCCTCTGACTGGCTGGCTGGTGTGTGTAGTGTATTCACTCCCTCCTCTGACTGACTGGCTGGTGTGTGTAGTGTATTCACTCCCTCCTCTGACTGGCTGGCTGGTGTGTGTAGTGTATTCACTCCCTCTCTGGCTGGCTGGTGTGTGTAGTGTATTCACTCCCTCCTCTGGCTGGCTGGCTGGTGTGTGTAGTGTATTCACTCCCTCCTCTGACTGGCTGGCTGGTGTGTGTAGTGTATTCACTCCCTCCTCTGACTGGCTGGCTGGTGTGTGTAGTGTATTCACTCCCTCCTCTGACTGGCTGGCTTGTGTGTGTAGTGTATTCACTCCCTCCTCTGACTGGCTGGCTGGTGTGTGTAGTGTATTCACTCCCTCCTCTGACTGGCTGGCTGGTGTGTGTAGTGTATTCACTCCCTCCTCTGACTGGCTGGCTGGTGTGTGTAGTGTATTCACTCCCTCCTCTGACTGGCTGGCTGGTGTGTGTAGTGTATTCACTCTCTCTTCTGACTGGCTGGCTGGTGTGTGTAGTGTATTCACTCCCTCCTCTGACTGGCTGGCTGGTGTGTGTAGTGTATTCACTCCCTCCTCTGACTGGCAGGCTGGTGTGTGTAGTGTATTCACTCCCTCCTCTGACTGGCTGGTGTGTGTAGTGGATTAACTCCATCCTCTGACTGACTGGCTGGTGTGTGTAGTGTATTCACTCCCTCCTCTGACTGGCTGGTGTGTGTAGCGTATTCACTCCCTCCTCTGACTGGCTGGCTGGTGTGTGTAGTGTATTCACTCCCTCCTCTGACTGACTGGCTGGTGTGTGTAGTGTATTCACTCCCTCCTCTGACGCTGGCTGTGTGTAGTGTATTCACTCCCTCCTCTGACTGACTGGCTGGTGTGTGTAGTGTATTCACTCCCTCCTCTGACTGGCTGGCTGGTGTGTGTAGTGTATTCACTCCCTCCTCTGACTGACTGGCTGGTGTGTGTAGTGTATTCACTCCCTCATCTGACTTGCTGGCTGGTGTGTGTAGTGTATTCACTCCCTCCTCTGACTGGCTGGCTGGTGTGTGTAGTGTATTCACTCCCTCCTCTGACTGGCTGGCTGGTGTGTGTAGTGTATTCACTCCCTCCTCTGACTGGCTGGTGTGTGTAGTGTATTCACTCCCTCCTCTGACTGGCTGGTGTGTGTAGTGTATTCACTCCCTCCTCTGACTGGCTGGCTGGTGTGTGTAGTGTATTCACTCCCCTCTGACTGACTGGCTGGTGTGTGTAGTGTATTCACTCCCTCCTCTGACTGGCTGGCTGGTGTGTGTAGTCTATTCACTCCCTCCTCTGACTGGCTGGTGTGTGTAGTGTATTCACTCCCTCCTCTGACTGACTGGCTGGTGTGTGTAGTGTATTCCCTCCTCCTCTGACTGACTGGCTGGTGTGTGTAGTGTATTCACTCCTCCTCTGACTGGCTGGCTGGTGTGTGTAGTGTATTCACTCCCTCCTCTGACTGGCTGGCTGGTGTGTGTAGTGTATTCACTCCCTCCTCTGACTGGCTGGCTGGTGTGTGTAGTGTACTCACTCCCTCCTCTGACTGGCTGGTGTGTGTAGTGTATTCACTCCCTCCTCTGACTGGCTGGTGTGTGTAGTGTATTCACTCCCTCCTCTGACTGGCTGGTGTGTGTAGTGTTTTCACTCCCTCCTCTGACTGGCTGGTGTGTGTAGTGTTCTCACTCCCTCCTCTGACTGGCTGGCTGGTGTGTGTAGTGTATTCACTCCCTCCTCTGACTGGCTGGTGTGTGTAGTGTATTCACTCCCTCCTCTGACTGGCTGGCTGGTGTGTGTAGTGTATTCACTCCCTCCTCTGACTGACTGGCTGTTGTGTGTAGTGTATTCACTCCCTCCTCTGACTGGCTGGCGGTGTGTGGAGTGTATTCACTCCCTCCTCTGACTGGCTGGCTTGTGTGTGTAGTGTATTCACTCCCTCCCTGACTGCTGACTGGCTGGTGTGTGTAGTGTATTCACTCCTCCTCTGACTGGCTGGCTGGTGTGTGTAGTGTATTCACTCCCTCCTCTGACTGGCTGGCTGGTGTGTGTAGTGTATTCACTCCCTCCTCTGACTGGCTGGCTGGTGTGTGTAGTGTATTCACTCCCTCCTCTGACTGGCTGGCTGGTGTGTGTAGTGTATTCACTCCCTCCTCTGACTGGCTGGCTGGTGTGTGTAGTGTATTCACTCCCTCCTCTGACTGGCTGGCTGGTGTGTGTAGTGTATTCACTCCCTCCTCTGACTGGCTGGCTGGTGTGTGTAGTGTATTCACTCCCTCCTCTGACTGGCTGGCTGGTGTGTGTAGTGTATTCACTCCCTCCTCTGACTGGCTGGCTGGTGTGTGTAGTGTATTCACTCCCTCCTCTGACTGGCTGGCTGGTGTGTAGTGTATTCACTCCCTCCTCTGACTGGCTGGCTGGTGTGTGTAGTGTATTCACTCCCTCCTCTGACTGGCTGGCTGGTGTGTAGTGTATTCACTCCCTCCTCTGACTGGCTGGCTGGTGTGTGTAGTGTATTCACTCCTCCTCTGACTGGCTGGCTGGTGTGTGTAGTGTATTCACTCCCTCCTCTGACTGGCTGGTGTGTGTAGTGTATTCACTCCCTCCTCTGACTGGCTGGTGTGTGTAGTGTATTCACTCCCTCCTCTGACTGGCTGGCTGGTGTGTGTAGTGTATTCACTCCCTCCTCTGACTGGCTGGCTGGTGTGTGTAGTGTATTCACTCCCTCCTCTGACTGGCTGGCTGTGTGTAGTGTATTCACTCCCTCCTCTGACTGGCTGGCTGGTGTGTGTAGTGTATTCACTCCCTCCTCTGACTGGCTGGCTGGTGTGTGTAGTGTATTCACTCCCTCCTCTGACTGGCTGGCTGGTGTGTGTAGTGTATTCACTCCCTCCTCTGACTGGCTGGCTGGTGTGTGTAGTGTATTCACTCCCTCCTCTGACTGGCTGGCTGGTGTGTGTAGTGTATTCACTCCCTCCTCTGACTGGCTGGCTGGTGTGTGTAGTGTATTCACTCCCTCCTCTGACTGGCTGGCTGGTGTGTGTAGTGTATTCACTCCCTCCTCTGACTGGCTGGTGGTGTGTAGTGTATTCACTCCCTCCTCTGACTGGCTGGTGGTGTGTAGTGTATTCACTCCCTCCTCTGACTGGCTGGTGTGTGTGTAGTGTATTCACTCCCTCCTCTGACTGGCTGGCTGGTGTGTGTAGTGTATTCACTCCCTCCTCTGACT
Source organism: Salmo salar (assembly GCF_905237065.1). NCBI lineage: Eukaryota > Metazoa > Chordata > Actinopteri > Salmoniformes > Salmonidae > Salmo > Salmo salar. The sequence continues at coordinate 1,382 of NW_025549931.1, read as the reverse complement.
GGCTGGTGTGTGTAGTGTATTCACTCCCTCCTCTGACTGACTGGCTGGTGTGTGTAGTGTATTCACTCCCTCCTCTGACTGGCTGGCTGGTGTGTAGTGTATTCACTCCCTCCTCTGACTGGCTGGCTGGTGTGTAGTGTATTCACTCCCTCCTCTGACTGGCTGGCTGGTGTGTGTAGTGTATTCACTCCTCCTCTGACTGGCTGGCTGGTGTGTGTAGTGTATTCACTCCCTCCTCTGACTGGCTGGCTGGTGTGTGTAGTGTATTCACTCCTCCTCTGACTGGCTGGCTGTGTGTGTAGTGTATTCACTCCCTCCTCTGACTGGCTGGCTGGTGTGTGTAGTGTATTCACTCCCTCCTCTGACTGGCTGGCTGGTGTGTAGTGTATTCACTCCCTCCTCTGACTGGCTGGCTGGTGTGTGTAGTGTATTCACTCCCTCCTCTGACTGGCTGGCTGGTGTGTGTAGTGTATTCACTCCCTCCTCTGACTGGCTGGCTGGTGTGTGTAGTGTATTCACTCCCTCCTCTGACTGGCTGGCTGTGTGTGTAGTGTATTCACTCCCTCCTCTGACTGGCTGGCTGGTGTGTGTAGTGTATTCACTCCCTCCTCTGACTGGCTGGCTGGTGTGTGTAGTGTATTCACTCCCTCCTCTGACTGGCTGGCTGGTGTGTGTAGTGTATTCACTCCCTCCTCTGACTGGCTGGCTGGTGTGTGTAGTGTATTCACTCCCTCCTCTGACTGGCTGGCTGGTGTGTGTAGTGTATTCACTCCCTCCTCTGACTGGCTGGCTGGTGTGTAGTGTATTCACTCCCTCCTCTGACTGGCTGGCTGGTGTGTGTAGTGTATTCACTCCCTCCTCTGACTGGCTGGCTGGTGTGTGTAGTGTATTCACTCCCTCCTCTGACTGGCTGGCTGGTGTGTGTAGTGTATTCACTCCTCCTCTGACTGGCTGGCTGTGTGTGTAGTGTATTCACTCCCTCCTCTGACTGGCTGGCTGGTGTGTGTAGTGTATTCACTCCCTCCTCTGACTGGCTGGCTGGTGTGTGTAGTGTATTCACTCCCTCCTCTGACTGGCTGGCTGTGTGTGTAGTGTATTCACTCCCTCCTCTGACTGGCTGGCTGGTGTGTGTAGTGTATTCACTCCCTCCTCTGACTGGCTGGCTGGCTGTGTGTAGTGTATTCACTCCCTCCTCTGACTGGCTGGTTGTGTGTAGTGTATTCACTCCCTCCTCTGACTGGCTGGCTGGTGTGTGTAGTGTATTCACCCTCCTCTGACTGGCTGGCTGGTGTGTGTAGTGTATTCACTCCCTCCTCTGACTGGCTGGCTGGTGTGTGTAGTGTATTCACTCCCTCCTCTGACTGGCTGGCTGGTGTGTGTAT
>NW_025549930.1:0-2690 GCF_905237065.1 Salmo salar | reverse complement strand
AGAAGGTAAAACACTTGACAGAGGGATTGTTAAATTATAGCCACGGATTTTAGGCCCCAGGAGATTGGACATGTGGAAAATGAAATGGGGCATCCGACAAGAGAAGATTCATATAGGATAAATCACTTATCCTACCAAATGACATTGTATGGATACGCAGCTAATATTGGATACATAGGCTAAGCAATGTATCAAGGAGGAATATAGTAGAGTAGTTAGGAAAAGAGTGATGGACCTCTAGAGGATAATTACTTAAACTTTTTTTTTTTTTAGATATCGATTCAACAGTTGAAATGTACCTTATTGGAGATATTCCGGAAATGAGGGGAAGAAGGGGTGTTTAACAAGAATAGAAATATAGCAAATGGTGACGTTTTTCCCAACTTACTTGGTGGACATGATTGTGTGTAGCTAAAATGTTAAGTCAAGATATTATCCCTAGAGTTGGTTTACTAGGAGCCATCTCTTTAAATGATGGATGACAGTTTAGCTTAATCAGGTAGAGCCTATAGAATGCCAGAGTTAAGAGATACCAGAACAGGTAGACATAACGAAGTTGAAGAAAACGAAAGCACATGTTGAAGACCTGTTTGTTAACCAAACCCATATGTCCAAGATTTTGTGTCCCACAGGTGAATTACAGGAGAAGGTGATTCACTCAATCCAACCAGGAGACTGGGTGTGGATCCAGTCCCTGAGGAGAAAAACTGGAAGCTTAACACCGTCGGGAAGGCCTTATACCAGGTTCTTTTCAAACCCTTCCTTTGGGCGCTTGAAAAGCTGAGAGAGTCACTTGGGTCCACGTTACCCACTGCAAGGAGGTATGTACTACTATTATGAACACTGCTGATCACACACAGAAGTTAGGAGAAGAACCGATACCAACATGGTCCGGGGTTACCTCTTTAACGAAGATTCCTATCCCTGACCGTTCATCACCTTGTGTGCTCCTAGAGGTGTGAGTATGGGGTGGTACCTAACCCAGATCGACTCAAGGCAACTGGAGAGGGTTTAAGCGGTTTTTGGGAAGAGTAGAGAACTCTGAGCTGCATCATAGTTTTGGTAACCTTTCTGATACATTCAGATCCACCCTTCCCGGTACTAATCATTGGATACCGTTGTCTGGGCTGAGAAGTAGGGCATAAACTATATGGGTCACACTGATGAGTGACATACAGAATAAGGAATCAAAGAAGATCAAGATGTAGAATTTAAAGGTTGCAAACATTAAACAATTTCCTGGGGAAGCAGACAACTGTAAGGAATTGGGGTTGGCCACTAGATTGGAAGTACTCAACCAACCCACGGTTCACCTAAATTCCGGATGAATACCAGTGTTATAGATACAAGAATGGCACCGAACTTAGATGAATTTTAATGGCTGGTAATCGTTAACCTGTTAGGGCTAGGGGGCTGTATTGACACGGCTGGATAAAAAAACGTACCCCACTTCTAAATCTGGTTTACTCCTGTTCAGTAACTGGACTATGCATATAATTATTGGCTTTGGATAGAAAAAACACCCAAAGTTTCTACAACTATTTGAATGGTGTCTGTGAGTATAACAGAAGCTCATATATGGCTGGGCCAAAACCTGAGAAGATTTCAAGCAGGAAGTGGCCTGTCTGAGAAGTAGTTTTTCATCTTGGCTCTTTTTATTGGGACTCAGGATCTGGTGCAATAATTTGTGACACCCCTCACGGCTTCCATGGTACACCGACCCCGGAAAAAAGCTGAACGATACTCGATGCAGGCTCTGGCTGAAACACATTATTCGCGTTTGGCAATTGGCCACAATCAGGTACTATGGGCTTAGGCGCGTGCCGGCCTCGACTGAATGTTTCTTTTCCTTTGTCTGTTTACCTAAAAGCAAAGATTCATCGGAATATTATCGTTTTTTATGAGAAAAATGGCATAAAAATTGATTTTTAAACAGCGGTTGACATGCAGTACGGTAATGGAATATTTAGAATTTTTTTGGTCACGAATTGCACCATGCTCGCCACCCTTATTTACCCTTTAGGATAGTGTCCTAGAACTTGCACGACAAAAACGCCCTGTTTGGATATAACGATGGATTGATTTGGGAACCAAACCAACATTTGTTATTGAAGTAGAAAAAGTCCTGGGAGTGCACGATCTGACCCAACACAACAAAGGTAACAACATTTCTTTCTTATAGCCCAAATCTGACTTTGATGAGTGCTAAACTTGCTGGGTGTCTAAATAGCTAGCCCTGTGATGCCGGGCTATCTACTGAGAATATTGCTAAAATGTGCTTTCTACAAGCTATTTTAAATCGGACATATCGAGTGCATAGAGGGAGTTCTGTATCTATAATTCTTAAAATAATTGTTATGCTTTTTGAACGTTTATAGCGTGAAGTAATTTAGTGCAAATTCACCCCGGCAGCAATTGTGAATGCTAGTCACATGCTAGTCACATGCCAATGTAAAAAGCTGTTTTTTGATATAAATATGAACTTGATTGAACAAAACATGTATGTATTGTATAAATATAATGTCCTAGGTTTGTCATCTGATGAAGATCATCAAAGCTTAGTGCTACATTTAGCTGTGGTTTGGGCTTATGTGACATTATATGCCAGCTTGAAAAATGGCAAACTGATTATTTCTGGCTTGGTACTTCGCTGACATAATCTAATGTTTTGCTTTCGCTGTAAAGTTTTT
>NW_025549929.1:0-7401 GCF_905237065.1 Salmo salar | reverse complement strand
GACCACGGCAAGGTGACTGGGAATATGGTTGAATACAAACAGTGCAGTCAAACAGGCGCAACGTTAGTACAAAGACAAAAGTGGAGTCGCAATTCAACGGCTCAGACACGAGACTCCAGACAATCACGGATTACAAAGGGAAAACCAGCCACGTCGTGGACACCGACATCTTGCATCTGGACAAGCTAAACACCTTCTTCATCCACTTTGAGGATAACACAGTGCCACCGACGCGGCCCGCTACCAAGGACTGTGGGCTCTCGTTCTCCGTGGCTAAGGTGAGTAAGACATTTAAGCGTGTTAACCCTTGCAAGGCTGCCAGCCCAGACGGCATCCCTAGCTGCGTCCTCAGAGCATGCACAGACCAGCTGGCTAGAGTGTTTACAGACATAGTCAATCTCTTCCTATCCCAGTCTGCTGTCCCAACATGCTTCAAGATGTCCACCATTGTTCCTGTACCCAGAAGGCAAAGGTAACTGAACTAAATAACTATCGCCCCGTGGCACTCACTTCTGTCATCATGAAGTGCTTTGAGAGGCTAGTTAACACCTCAGGATCGGTGGGTCCCCCTCGGGACGGTTAAGCTAACATAGGCTAATGCGATTAGCATGAGGTTGTATGTAACAGGAACATTTCCCAGGACATAGACATATCTGATATTGGCAGAAGTCTTAAATTCTTGTTAATCTAACTGCACTGTCCAATTTACAGTAGCTATTATAGTGAAAGAATACCATGCTATTGTTTGAGGAGAGTGCACAGTTATGAACTTGAAAAGTTATTAATAAACCAATTAGGCACATTTGGGCAGTCTTGATACAAAAAAATGTAACAGAAAAACAGTGGTTCATTGGATCAGTCTAAAACATTGCACATACACTACTGTCATCTAGTGGCCAAAATCTAAACTATGCCTCATCTAATGACGTGGAAATAATGTTGATTCAACCAGTTTTTGCCCAGTGGGATCTTTGCTTAAGTCTCCAGCCTTGGGTCGCAGTGTGTCATAGGAGTTTTGGGAATCACTCGAAATGATTGGTCATCGCCCAGCATTCATCGCTGGTGATTTTGCTGGTGAACTTTATTTCCACCTCTCACGCCAAGAGGAATAGAAAGACGAAGAGGAATAGGAAGCGTTGTTTTACCGGGCGGTGTACACGGGGCCTTAGCCAAACACTGTTATACTAGCTGTTTAGTATGTGTTTTATAAAATGTGCAATAAGCATAAAACACAATTATATAAGAAATTGACAACTCGTTCAGATTCTGAGAAATAAGGTGGTGGTCCCGAGTGGCACAGCGGTCTAAGGTACTGCATCTCAGTGCAAGAGTCGTCACTACAGTCCCTGGTTCAAATCCAGGCTGTATCACTTCTGGCCATGATTGGGAGTACCATAGAGTGGCGCACAATTGGCCCAGCGTCATCCGGGTTTGGCCCGTGGTAGGCCGTCATTGTAAATAAGAATTTGTTCTTAACTGACTTGCCTAGTTAAATAAAGGTTACATTTCAAGATCTGAACAAAGTGGACAGGCTAGCTTTCTGTTCAAACAGTTGGAGACGGACAGAAGGGTGTGTTTATAACAATTCAAATGTTCTGCCTCGTTATCTAACAAACAGATTGAAGTTGGCTAAACTTGAAATATAAAGATTAGCTGGCACGTGGGCTTGTGCTTGAGAGATTGTTTATGAGATCTGTGTTTATTTTCGATTTTTTATTTATTTCCTGCTACAAGAAGTTAGTATTAGTGAATGCACATTTTGCATGATTCTGGTTAAATTTGTAACAAAAAGGGCATAGAAGGGATCAGTGATTACTGCAAAAAAGTAATTCATCTCGCCAGAGAACGGGTTTATACTGCTCCAGAGTCCAGTGGCAGTGAGCTTTACACCACTCCAGCCAATGCTTAGCATTGCGCATGGGGATCTTAGGCTTGTGTGCGGCTGCTCGGCCACGGAAACCCATTTCATGAAGCTCCCGCTGAACAGTTCTTGTGCTGACGTTGCTTCCAGAGGCAGTTTGGAACTCGGTAGTGGAGTGTTGCAACCGATGACAGACGATTTTTACGTGTTATGCGCTTCAGCACTCGGCGGTCCCGTTCTGTGAGCTTGTGTGGCCTACCACTTCACGGCTCAGCCATTGTTGCTCCTAGACACTTCCACGTCACAATAACAGCACTTACAGTTGACCGGGGGGCAGCTCTAACAGGGCAGAAATTTCACGAACTGACTTGTTAGAAAGGTGGCATCCTATGACGCTGCCATGTTGAATGTCACTGAGCTTCAGTTATTGTTATTTATTATTGTCGACTGACAATGTTTATCTATGAAGATACACCTGTCAGCAATGGTGTATAAAATTTAAAGGAGTGTCCACATACTTCTGTATATTGTCACGTCCTGATCAGTTATAGGGGTTATTTGTTATTGTAGTTTGGTCAGGACGTGGCAGGGGGTATTTGTTTTATGTGGTTCGGGGTGGTGGTTTGTTTAGAAGGGTGTTTGATTTATTATTTCCGGGTTTTGGGTTATGTTCTATGTTCTCTCTAGTTTAGTATTTCTATGTTAGGTAATTGGGTGTTGGACTCTCAATTGGAGGCAGGTGTTTGTAGTTGCCTTTGATTGAGAGTCCTATATATAGGTATGTGTTTTGTTTGTGTTTTGTGGGAGATTGTTCTGTGTATAGCCTTACCAGACTGTTATTCGGCATTGTGTCTTTTGTGTACGTTTTTATTTTGGTTTCCCTTCTTTTCTTTAAGAAAGAAGATGATGCACATTTCCCCGATGCGTCTTGGTCCGCTTTATCCGACGACAACCGTTACATATATATATATATCATGTATATCGTGAATCTCCTGTAAATTTGAAAAAAAAAAATGGAGATATCATTTTTAGGCCATATTGCCCAGCCCACATTAAACCCTTTCAAACTACCACAAACCTTGTTATTATTCATTCTGAATCTGATATCTAAAGAGTCATGGACAACATATCAATCAAATGTATTTATATAGCCCTTCTTACATCAGCTGATGTCACAAAGTGCTATACAGAAACCCAGCCTAAAACCCCAAACAGCAAGCAATGCAGGTGTAGAAGCACGGTGGCTAGAAGAAAGGCCAGAACCTAGGAAGAAACCTAGAGAGGAACCAGGCTATGAGGGGTGGCCAGTCCTCTTCTGGCTGTGCCGGGTGGAGATTATAACAGAACATGGCCAAGATGTTCAAATGTTCATAAATGACCAGCAGGGTCAAATAATAATAATCACAGTGGTTGTCGAGAGTGCAACAGGTCAGCACCTCAAGAGTAAATGTCAGTTGGCTTTTCATAGCCGATCATTGAGAGTATCTCTACCGCTCCTGCTGTCTCTAGAGAGTTGAAAACAGCAGGTCTGGGACAGGTAGCACGTCTGGTGAACAGGTCAGGGTTCCATAGCGGCAGGCAGAACAGTTGAAAATGGAGCAGCAGCATGGCCAGGTGGACAGCAAGGAGTCATCAGGCCAGGTATTCCTGAGGCATGGTCCTAGGTCCACACACACAGACAGACAGACAGACAGACAGACAGACAGACAGACAGACAGACAGACAGACAGACAGACAGACAGACAGACAGACAGACAGACAGACAGACAGACAGACAGACAGACAGACAGACAGACAGACAGACAGACAGACAGACAGACAGACAGACAGACAGAGAGACAGAGAGAGAGAGAGGAGAAAAATAATTAGAGAGAATATACTTACATTCACACAGGACACCGGATAAGACAGGTGAAATACTCCAGATATAACAGACTGACCCTAGCCCCCCGACACGCCCCCTGTGTCACGGGTGTCGAAAGGATTTGACCAAAATGCAGCAGGAATGTGTATACTCATCTTCTTTTTATTTTGAAGAAGGAGAAACAAATAAATACGTATACAAAAAAAAGAACAAAACAAAACAGTCCTGTCAGGTGCAACAAACACTAAACAAGGAACAACTACCCACAAAATCCCATAGAAAAACACCCCTCTTAAATAGGACCTTCAATTAGAAGCAACTAGGAGCAGCTGCTTACCATTGAAGGTCAACCCCATTAACTAAACATAGAACTAGATATACTAGATAAACATAGACATATACTAACATAGAACATAGCCCAACAAACCCCGAAACACTCTAAACAAACACCCTCTTAAAACACACCCCTGCCACGTCCTGACCAAACTACAATAACAAATTACCCCTTATACTGGTCAGGACGTGACACCCTGACACATAAACTACTGCAGCATAATTACTGGAGGCTGAGACAGGAGGTGTCGGGAGACACTGTGGCCCCGTCTGATGGTGGTCCCAGCGCCACGACCCACGTGGAGTTCCAGGTCTCCGGCAGCCTCTGGAACTGCCGGTCTCAGGCCAACAAGGCTGAGTTCATCTCAGCCTATGCTACCCTCCAGTCCCTAGACTTCCTGGCGCTGGACGGAAACATGGATTACCACAGATAACACTGCTACTCCTACTGCTCTCTCTCCCTCGTCTGACTACGTGTTCTCGCATACCCCTAGAGCATCGAGCCAGCGGGGTGGTGGCACTGGAATCCTCATCTCTCCCAAGTGGACATTCTCTCTTTCTCCCCTGACCCATCTGTCTATCTCCTCATTTGAATTCCATGCTGTCACAGTTACCAGCCCTTTCAAGCTTAACATCCTTATCATTTATCGCCCTCCAGGTTCCCTTGGAGAGTTCATCAATGAGCTTGACGCCTTGATAAGTTCCTTTCCTGAGGATGGCTCACCTCTCACAGTTCTGGGTGACTTTAACCTCCCCACGTCTACCTTCGACTCATTCCTCTCTGCCTCCTTCTTTCCACTCCTCTCCTCTTTCGACCTCACCCTCTCACCTTCCCCCCCCTACTCACAAGGCAGGCAATACGCTTGACCTCATCTTTACTAGATGCTGTTCTTCCACTAATCTCATTGCAACTCCCTCTCAAGTCTCCGACCACTACCTTGTATCCTTTTCCCTCTCGCTCTCATCCAACACTTCTCACTCTGCCCCTACTCGGATGGTGCGCCGTCCCAACCTTCGCTCTCTCTGTCTCGCTACTCTCTCCTCTTCCATCCTATCATCTCTTCCCTCTGCTCAAACCTTCTCCAACCTATCTCCTGATTCTGCCTCCTCAACCCCTCCTCTCCTCTCTCTCTGGATCCTTTGATTTCCTCTGTCCCCTATCCTCCAGGCCGGCTCGGTCCTCCCCTCCTGCTCCGTGGCTCGACGACTCACTGCGAGCTCACAGATCAGGGCTCCGGGCAGCCGAGCGGAAATGGAGGAAAACTCGCCTCCCCTGCGGACCTGGCATCCTTTCACTCCCTCCTCTCTACATTTTCCTCTTCTGTCTCTGCTGCTAAAGCCACTTTCTACCACTCTAAACTCCAAGCATCTGCCTCTAACCCTAGGAAGCTCTTTGCTACCTTCTCCTCCCCTCCTGAATCCTCCTCCCCCTCCCCCCCTCCTCCCCTCTCTGCGGATGACTTCGTCAACCATTTTGAAAAGAAGGTTGACGGACATCCGATCCTCGTTGCTAAGTCAAACGGCACTGCTGGTCCTGCTCACTTACTGCCCACCCTGTGCGACCTCTTTCTCCCCCTCTCTCCAGATGAAATCTCGCGTCTTGTGACGGCCGCCGCCCAACAACCTGCCCACTTGACCCTATCCCCCTCCTCTCTTCTCCAGACCATTTCCGGAGACCTTCTCCCCTACCTCACCTCGCTCATCAACTCATCCTTGACCGCTGGCTCGTCCCTTCCGTCTTCAAGAGAGCGAGAGTTGCACCCCCTTCTGAAAAAAACCTACACTCTGATCCCTCCGATGCTCAACAACTACAGACCAGTATCCCTTCTTTCCTTTCTCTCCAAAACTCCTTGAACGTGCCGTCCTTGGCCAGCTCTCTTGCTATCTCTCCAGAATGACCTTCTTGATCCTAATCAGTCAGGTTTCAAGACTGGGCTTCAACTGAGACTGCTCTTCTCTGTGTCACGGAGGCTCTCCGCACTGCTATAGCTAACTCTCTCTCCCTCTGCTCTCATCCTTCTAGACCTATCTGCTGCCTTTGATACCGTGAACCATCAGATCCTCCTCTCCACCCTCTCCGAGCTGGGCATCTCCGGCGCCTGCCCACGCTTGGATTGCGTCCTACCTGACAGGTCGCTCCTACCAGGTGACGTGGCGAGAATCTGTCTCTCCGCACCACGTGCTCTCACCACTGGGGTCCCCCCAGGGCTCTGTTCTTGGCCCACTCCTATTCTCGCTATACACCAAGTCACTTGGCTCTGTCATATCCTCACATGGTCTCTCATATCATTGCTATGCAGATGACACAATTAATCTCCTCCTTTCCCCCTTCTGACAACCAGGTGGCGAATCGCATCTCTGCATGTCTGGCAGACATATCAGTGTGGATGACGGATCACCACCTCAAGCTGAACCTCGGCAAGACCGAGCTGCTCTTCCTCCCGGGGAAGGGACTGCCCGTTCCATGATCTCGCCATCACGGTTTGACAACTCCCTTGTGTCCTCCTCCCAGAGTGCTAAGAGCCTTCGCGTGACCTTGGACAACACCCTGTCGATTTCTCCACCAACATCAAGGCGGTGACCCAATCCTGTAGGTTCATGCTCTACAACATTCGCAGAGTACGACCCTGCCTCACACAGAAGCGGCGCAGGTCCTAATCCAGGCACTTGTCATCTCCCGTCTGGATTATTGCAACTCGCTGTTGGCTGGGCTCCCCTGCCTGTGCCATTAGACCCCTACAACTCATCCAGAACGCCGCAGCCCGTCTGGTGTTCAACCTTCCCAAGTTCTCTCACGTCACCCCGCTCCTCCGCTCCTCCGCTTCTCCACTGGCTTCCAGTCGAAGCTCGCATCCGCTACCAAGACCACTGGGCTTGCCTACGGAGCTGTGAGGAACGGCACCTCCGTACCTTCAGGCTCTGATCAGGCCCTACACCCAAACAGGGCACTCCGTTCATCCACCTCTGGCCTGCCACTGGCCTCCTACCTCTGAGGAAGCACAGTTCCCGCTCAGCCCAGTGAAAACTGTTCGCTGCTCTGGCACCCCAATGGTGGAATACAAGCTCCCTCACGACGCCAGGACAGCGAGTCAATCACCACCTTCCGAGACACCTGAAACCCCACCTCTTCCAAGGAATACCTGGGATAAGATAAAGTAATCCTTCTACCCCCCTTAAAAGATTTAGATGCACTATTGTAAAGTGGTTGTTCCACTGGGATATTATAAGGTGAATGCACCAATTTGTAAGTCGCTCTGGATAAGAGCGTCTGCTAAATTGACTTAAATGTAAATGTAAATGTAAATGATACCCCGTTGACGGGCCAAACAGGCAGGATATAACC
>NW_025549928.1:0-8861 GCF_905237065.1 Salmo salar | reverse complement strand
TTAAGACACATTCAGTTTCTATATTTATCCTATATTTTACTAATTCACTTAGATAAAATACAGTGGTTTTTGTGTAATCTTGTAATTTTGTGAATTTAGTCTACTATAAATTAACTGCACCTATAGTAACATTATTTTTAATAAGGACATCTGAAGGAAAATGACATTAAACCCTCCCTGAGCGCTAAAATTAAAAGTATCCCCTGTAGCCAAAATAATTATAAAAAAACAGTGATATAACATTTTCCCTCACTTCTTGACAAACCAACCTTTAGATATGCCACATTTTTAAAAACTCATTCTTCATCCTATAAGCATTACATACACAGGAATTTTTTAAATGCATCCAATGGCCCGAGAGGTTTGTGGGTTCACTCACCACTGTAATAACAAGAGTAGGATATAGATAAAGATCTATTTCATTAAATCATTCCATATTTGCAGTCTGAAAAAAAAAATTCTTTTATAAACATTTCTTTGAATCTTTCTTTTACTATTAGCAGAATGTTTTAATACCACACAGGCTAAGAATGACAAGAGGCCTGTGTGTTCATCTTATATTTCTCCAATGCCAAAATCATTGTCTCGTTTACCGACTGTCCCGTTTACTAATAATTACATGTAACCATCTATCCTTACTTTAAATTTGGGCCTACCTCTCCCTCCAGACAAGTAAAAGCCAATTCATGTTTGATCCCAAAAATGTGTTGGAACTTCTTAGGGGGGGTGTACACAATTTCTACCCACGCAGGTAGAGGTCAAATCAAGCTCCCTAACTCCCTTGTGCCTCTTCAGTTTTGCTAACAATTAACTCTTATCCTCCCACATTACATGATTGGTGGGGTCCATATAAACTCTCAACTCACTTCTTGACAACACTCTCTCCGTTAAGCGCAATAAGTATAAAGCCCTGATGTCTGCGAGGATGCATCTGCAGTCAAATGCTGTATGGCCACTTCAGATATCGGATGACCATTCCCGAGAGTCTTTTACCAGAGAAATGTAAATCTCTAACTGCTAGCTACTCTCATTCTGTGTCTTCAACCCAACAAGTATTTCCCTAAAAGCTGTCTGGGTTTAAACATCTTCTATTGTACAGAAAGTGGATAGCTTAATACATTGGTAGTGACAGAATTAGATTAGTGAGATTTGTGTATTTCTTTTTGTTTTGTCTCCTGAGCTATAGAAGGTTATATCTCAGCCACTGAATGTCAAAGAAACAAAGTCACGTCTTTCCTGGTTATTTTACAGCTTGTTTTGTAGCATAAAGCAGTGCGGACCAAAACACTGTTATATATCACTTTATATAATCAGATCAGTTTTATTTTCTTCAAAATCTTAATCTAACAAGATGTAGGCCTGTGCTTTTTGACATCTTCAATAAAAGAGGCCTATGGCATAACTCCTCATACCCTCTCATACCCCCTCAAGTGGAGTCTGGGTTTTAACTCAACAGCCCTTCACTGACATGGAGGTAGACTATTTAAAGAGTGCATGGTAGGTGGAGGAATAGGCTAGTCCTATAAGCAAGATAGTGTATTTTTGGGGGGGACTAGGTCTAATCAACAACAACAAAATGTGAAGAAACCTTTCACTCCCTTCCTCAACTGGCCACCATAGGCTGACACAGCACAGCGCCATTGGTTAGGATAGGCCGACCACAGCACAGCCATTGGTTAGGATAGGCCGACATCAGCACACGCCATTGGTTAGGATAGGCCCGACAGCACAGCCATTGGTTAGGCAGCATTAAACAAGTTTTGGCTCAACAAGCACAGAGCAGGCCGGGGCTCGGGGTTGGAATAACCTTTGCAGTGTGTAATGCAGCCTTAGTTGTATTTACACCATCCCAGCAACTATATTAGAAATACAGTATAACTTTGCTCTGTGGTTCTCTAGCATGCACTTCGTATCCTATAGGCCAGGGCTCTCCAACCCCTGTTCCTGGAGAGCTACAGTCCTCGCAGGCTTTGGCTCCAGTGAAAACTTGGGTGAAAACCTACAGGAGGCAATCCTCTCCAAGAACAGGGCTGGAGTTAAAACCTACAGGAGGCTATCTCTCCAAGAACAGGGCTGGAGTTAAAACCTACAGGAGGGTAGCTCTCCAGGAACAGGGCTGGAGTTAAAACCTACAGGAGGGTTGCTCTCCAGGCTCTCAACAGGGCTGGAGTTAAAACCTACAGGAGGGTAGCTCTCCAGGAACAGGGCTGGAGTAAAAAAACCTACAGGAGGGTAGCTCTCCAGGAACAGGGCTGGAGTTAAAACCTACAGGAGGGCAGCTCGCTCCAGGAACATGGTTGGAGTGTAAACCTACAGGAGGGCAGCTCTCCAGGAACATGGTTGGAGTGTAAAACATACAGGAGTGCAGCTCTCCAGGAACATGGTTGGAGTGTAAACATACAGGAGGGCAGCTCTCCAGGAACATGGTTGGAGTGTAAACATACAGCTCTCCAGGAACATGGTTGGAGTGTAAACATACAGCTCTCCAGGAACAGGGTTGGAGAGCCCTGCTTTAGCCCTATAGGCTGTGGATCATTTGATTGACACCACACTAAATAGCCTATAGGCACACTTGATATTGCGCGCCCAGCAGCGAATCAGAGATGAGGGGGCGGCATCGACTACATTTGCTATATAGCCAATCAGGGTTCGAACCACCCAGTTTATAAAGCCTAATAAGCAACTAATTCTTAAACACTGAGAAATATAGAAATTTCAGCAAGTACAAATGGCGTGACCCTCTTTCTGGACTAGTTTTTTTTTTTTAAACTCAACCCTCCCCTTGACTGAAATTCGGAAAAAGCATAACCCTCATTTTTCTCCAGGTAACCATTCTGTACATTTAGATCCATCTCTTATTAATGTAATTTAAAGGGGAATTTTGTCTGATTTGAATGAATGTTTTGTTGTCAATGTTTAGCTACCTGATCTATTGAAATGAGATAATTGAACAACAAAAAAAGAGAATATATTTTGAGGATAAACAAATGTGCCAGAACTGTCAAGATTTTGTGTCTGTTTCTCTTTATTACTACAGGCCGACTCAGATTAATTCTGAGGCCAGTAACATCAGTGAAGCTGGAAGACTGTAGTCAAACACTGGAGCTGAATGTCAACATTAAAGATGAAGAAGAGGAGGAGAAGATTGGGAAATATCTTACTCATGGTAAGAGCAGGTTCCTCATAAGTTAGACTGGTCAAGTTATGGAGGTCTAACGCTAGGAGAGACTAAAGAGGAGAACTAGACAATCTGCCAGTGTTTTAAAAATTCTATGAAATTAGTCTGTGTAGTTACTAACCCTTGTGATAGTGAGTGGACGATGATTATGGATAATTATTTTCACCCCTTTTGCCTTAGACTGTTGTCAGGGTTGGTGTCAATTCCAGATAATTCAGGAAATACACTCGAAATTCCAATTCTCTTCAATGCTTCTCAATTAGCAGCATGTGGAAATGGAATTTGGTTTACTTTTCCTGAATTGATTGGAATTGGAAATGGAATTATTGACACCAACCCCTGGCTGTTACCCTCTTTAGAATAGTTTTATTCTCCTGTATTGTACAGCCTACTGATATGAATACATATGTCACCTGGTACAGCCAGAAGATGACTGGCCACCCTCGGAGTCTGGTTCCTTTCTAGGTTTCTTCCTATGTTCCTGCATTCTAGGGATTTGTTTTCTAGCACACCAACTCATTCAAGGGTTTTTTCTTAATTTTTTTACTATTTTCTACATTGTAAGAATAACAACTGAAGACAACTATGAAATAACACATGGAATCATGTAGTAACCAAAAAAAAAAGAGTTAAACAAATCAAAATATATTATTCAAAGTAGCCACCCTTTGCCTTGATGACAACTTTGCACACTCTTGGCATTCTCTCAACCAGCTTCACCTGGAATGCTTTTCCAACAGTCTTGAAGGAGTTCCCACATATGATGAGCACTTGTTGGCTGCTTTTCCTTCACTCTGCGGTCTAACTCTCATCCCAAACCATCTCAATTAGGTTTAGGTCGGGTGACTGTGGGGGGCCAGGTCATCTGATGCAGCACTCCATCACTCTCTATTCTTGGCCAAATAGCCCCCTTACACAGCCTGGAGGGGTTTTGGGTCATTGTCCTGTTGAAAAACAAATGATAGTCCACTAAGTGCAAACCAGATCCATGTGTATAGTGGCTTCGCGAAAGTATTCAATCCCCCTTGGCATTTTTCCTATTTTGTGGCCTTACAACCTGGAATTAAAATAGATTTTTGGGGGGTTGTATCAGTTGATTTATACAACATGCCTACCACTTTGAAGATGCAAAATATGTTTTATTTTATTACAGTCAGAGATACTCCTCAGCACCCCCAGGTAAAGAAGCAGGATGTGGAGGTCCTGGGCAGGATTGGTTACGCGTGATGTGTTATCGCTATAGTATGTTGTATCTGTATTTTTGTTTTTATTATGGATCCCCATTAGCTGCTGCCAAGGCTGCAGCTACTCTTCCTGGGTCCAACCCCCCCAAAAACACACACTCTGTACCCTCAGGCCCCTACACCACCAGCATATCTACAGTACAAAATCCATGTGTACAGTGGCTTGGAAGTATTCACCCCCCTTGGCATTTTTCTATTTTGTTTGCCTTACAACCTGGAATTAAAATATATTTTTGGGGGGGTTTGTATCATTGGATTTATACAACAATGCCTACCACTTTGAAGATGCTAAATTTTGTTATTTTGAACCATACCCCAAAGTCAATACTTTGTGAGAGTCACCTTTGCGCAATTACAGCTCTTGGGGTATGTCTCTATAAGCTTGGCACATCTAGCCACTGGGATTTTGCCCATTCTTCAATGGAAAACCGCTCCTCCAGCTCCTTCAAGTTGGATGGGTTCCGCTGATGTACAGCAATCTTTAAGTCATACCACAGATTCACAATTGGATTGAGGTCTGGGCTTTGACTAGGCCATTCCAAGACATTTAAATGTTTCCCCTTAAACCATTCGAAGTGTTGCTTTAGCAGAATGCTTAGGGTCATTGTCCTGCTGGAAGGTGAACCTCCGGGCCCTAGTCTCAAATCTCTGGAAGACTGAAACAGGTTTCCCCTCAAGAATTTCCCTGTATTTAGTGCCATCCATCATTCCTTCAATTCTGACCAGTTTCCCAGTCCCTGCCGATGGAAAACATCCCCACAGCATGATGCTGCCACCACCATGCTGCACTGTGGGGGTGATGAGAGGTGTTGTGTTTGCGCCTGAAATAGCATTTTCCTTGATGACCAGAAAGCTCAATTTTAGTCTCATCTGACCAGAGTACCTTCCATATGTTTGGGGAGTGTCCCATGCCTTTTTGGCAAACACCAAATGTGTTTGCTTATTTTTTTCTTTAAGCAATGGCTTTTTTTTCTGGCCACTCTTCCATAAAGCCCAACTCTGTGGAGTGTACGGCTTGAAGTGGTCCTATGGACAGATATCTCCAATCTCCGCTGTGTATGCTTTTGCACGCTCCTTCAGGGTTATTTTTGGTCTTTTGTTGCCTCTGATTAATACCCTCCTTGCCTGGTCTGAGTTTTGGTAGGCGGCCCCTCTCTTGCCTTAGGTTTGTTGTGGTTCCATATTCTTTCCATTTTTAATAATGGATTTAATGGTGCTCTGTGGGATGTTCAAAGTTTCTGATATTCTTTTTTTACTAACCAACCCTCGATCTGTACTTCCCTCCACAACTTTGTCCCTGACCTGTTTGGAGAGCTGCTTGGTCTTCATGGTGCCGCTTGCTTGGTGGTGCCTCTTGCTTAGTGCTGTTGCAGACTCTGGGGCCCCTTTCAGAACAGGTGTAAATATACTGAGATCATGTGACACATAGATTGTTCACAGGTGGACTTTATTTAACTAATGTGATTGTGACTTCTGAAGGTATTGGTTGCACCAGATCTCGTTTTGGGGCTTCATAGCAAAGGTGAATACATATGCATACCACTTTTCCGTTTGTAATTTTTTGAAACAAGTAATTTTTTTCATTTCCTTCACCAATTTAAACTCTTTTGTGCTAATATCCATTACATTAAATCCAATAAAATCTATTTAAATTACAGGTTGTAATGCAACAAAATAAGAAAAACCGCCAATGGGGATGAATACTGTTAAAAGGGACTGTACGTGTGTATAGTCGTATGTTATCATGTACGTTATTGCGATGCCTGTGTCTGCGCCCTATGTTTGTGTTGCTTCACAGTCCCCGCGCGGTTCCATAAGGTGTTTTTTTTTATCCGTTTTTAAAAATCTAATTTTCACTGCTTGCATCAGTTACTTGATATGGAATAGAGTTAGTTCCATGTAGTCATGGCTCTATGTGGTACTGTGCACCTCCTGCTTAGTCTGTTCTGGACTTGGGTACTGTGAAGAGACCTCTTGTGGCATGTCTTGTGGGGTATGCATGGTTGTCCGAGCTGTGTGCCAGTAGTTCAAACAGACAGCTCGGTTGCATTCAACATGTCAATACCTCTCACTTTGATCCAGGAGAGATTGACATGCATATTATTAATATTAGCTCTCTGTGACATCCAAGCGGCCAACCATGCACTTGCCCTGTTCTGAGACCAATTGCAATTTTCCTAAGTCCTTTTTGTGGCACCTGACCACATGACTGAACTGTAGTCAGGTGCGACAAAACTAGGGCCTGTAGGACCTGCCTTGTTGATGGTGCTGTTACAGTGAATATTGACTCAATAAACTAATGCAAGATATTGAATGCCAACCACCATTAAACCCACCGGAGAAGAAGAAATCCTGTTGCGCTTTGATAGTCGGGAAACAGGAAGTTCCGGAGCAGGCTCCAGACACAATTGTTCTCTGAAGACGATAGCTTGTGTCCGTTTCAAAAGTTATTACTAAAGGTATGCATTAGCACGTTTAAACTTTCTAATATCGAAAGAACATGTCGTAACATGTTAGGTAACAAATCCGTCAAGGTATTATCGCGTTTGTTAAAGGTTTTATGACGTGTTATTTTGTGCTAAACCGAGTGAATGAAGAACGTGATTAAATATACTTTTAGAAGTCACATTTAGCTAACTAGCTAAGTTTAGACTTTGGCTTTATCAGTGAATGAATCTACATTGACGAAATAATCTAATTTCATAAAGAATCAATTTATTTTAGATTTCTTGGAGTTCGTTTGACATGTTTATTATGATTATTTCCATATGTTCACGAGCTGGTAAAATGGCGGCGCCTCGGTCTGAGTCAATAGACTTGCAGGCAGTGCGGATGCACCAGAGAGACACTTTCAGGGTTGTTCTACTGTTTAGAAGCAGAATGTCATGTTCATCTGATTTCTACATGTCACTGTAACAATATTCAGACCAGGGGCGAAAATCTGATATCAACTTTGGAGGGGACAATTACATTACATTTTCTCAAGAGCAATTCCTGAGGGACACCAAAAGTAGTGCTGTAACACATAGCCTACATTGTAATATGGTAAATGTATATTGAGGAACCAAAGAAATAAGATGTTTGCCGTACTCCTAACTACCGGTACCCAAAACTACACAACTAATCACAACAGCAATACCAGTTGCGCTTAACAAATCTTAGTTCAGTCACCAGTTTAAGTTGAGAGTGGGGGTATCCATGGCATTTTCAATTATGTTCCTATTTTTACAAGTCAAAAAAAAATTGAGAACCTTTCATAATGTTGCCAAACAAAGACTCAACAAACTTACCTGAGACTCCCTGTCTCTGCCAGTCTGTCCCCATATCTCGTCCCCAACTCTGCTGTCTGTGTGCCATCTGTTGCCTGCTCTGCCTAATGACATCAGTTACGAAACATTACATTAGCATTTCACTTCTTTCTTATGAACATTTTATCAACTAGTCTGAGATATTAGGCTACTAGAGTTCTTACTTTTGCGTTTTGGTGTACTCTAAAAATACTCTGATATCCGTCTTTTTTCTGCCATTTTTCTACCTGGCTGGCTACACACACACACAGTATGTAAGGTTATTTACAGTAGGAGATGGGCTTCTATCATCTTATCTTCTATCATTCTATATGGGCTCCCCGATCTAAAAGGTAGCTAGCAAATGTGAAACGGATTGCAGTGACAAGAGTTGACAGCTCTATGAGGTTCACCATTTACACAACATATGCTTCCGCAACCTTTTTGCCGTAATTTGAATCGCTTGTTTCATATTGGCTGGCTTCTAACAATAGCTGAATGTGCAAAGCTAGCGAGCACCAATTCAGTGGTGTTTGCTATAATCTTTGCTACCCGGTTAAATAAAGGTAGAAATAAAATATATAAATCAAAAGTTCCCTTTGCTGACAAATTTAGCTTTTGCAAACGAGACCATTAATATATATTTAAAAACTCAATGGTAGATGAGAGAGCAGTAGTTCTGTTCAGTTTATAAGCTAACCTTGAATCACAAGGACTTTGAAGCACTAACTTACATGCATGCTGATCTTGGAATAAATTGACGATAGCAAAGATTCCATGTTTGACGACATCACATAAACTGGTGTGCACTAGCTAGCTTAATAGTTAATAATTTTATCCTTCCAGCTCTGCATATTCTTTGTGTCATTAATGATGCGCTGATTCACTGATTAACCTCCGTCAGTTTCGTGCATTAGAGTGCCTTTCAGACAGTAGAACACACCTCTCGTTACCTAGCAAGCTAAGGAACTGGCAGTGGATCAAACCATTGTGAGGCAAAGGGTAAATTCATGATCTTTTAACTTAAATTCGCTATTAAGTGTCTATAATCAACAATTACTTTCATTGCATATTTATAATATTTAAATTACATAGTTATATTTCAGTGATATATTACAAATCATATTTTTCCCAATGAAAATTCGTTCCCCA
>NW_025549927.1:0-97984 GCF_905237065.1 Salmo salar | reverse complement strand
GTAGGTAGTCACTGTTGTGCTTTTAGTTTCATCATGTTTAATTGTAGGTAAGTTCACATGTTGTATTGGTGGTATCATCATGTTTAATTTTCTTAGTATCATCATTTTAATATTCTTGGTAGGTGGATGAGTGATCATCATGTTTAATACTTAGGTATTGGTAGGTGAAAGTCATCGTAGGGTGTAATACTTATCGGTAGTTGTATGTATCATCATGTTGTAATCACTTAGCAGGTGAGTGGTGTAGTCTTTTAATATCTTAGCATGTGTGGGTTATTCAATCGTTTGTATTTAAGTATATTTTTTTGGTTAGTCATCATTTTAATACTTAGGGTTATTCATCTGTTTTCTCATACTTTAGTAGGTGGTCATCATGTTCTAATACTTACGGTGTGTTCATCATGTTTACGCAGGTAGAATTCATCTGTTTATATTTTAATATCATCATGTTATACTTAGCATTTTTCATCATTTATGTAATCTTGCAGGTTTAGGTATTCATCATGTTGTAATCTTGCGTTATGTCATCATGTTGTACCATCTGGTGGTGGTATCATCTGTTGTAATACTTAACAGGTAGTTATCTTATAATTTGTTTCATCATGTTTTTAATACTTATTATTCTTTTACATACAAATTGTGTGTCATCATGTTGTATAGAGTGTGTGTATTCTTAATCTTGCTAGTGTCATCATGTTATAATACCTAGGTGAGTTAGTAATCATCTGTTTATTTAGCAGGTATGTGGTAGTCATCATGTTTAATTATAGATTCTTTTTTTATGCCCCAGGGTGGTGGTAAGTTCATCATGTTCTTGGCTTGTGGTATCATCATGTTTAATACTTAAGGTTAGGTATCATCATGTTTTAATACTTAGCATAGTATATCATCTTTTATCTTAGCTTAGGTGTAGGTAGTCACTCATGTTGCTAATACTTAGCAGGTGGTGGGTGTCATCATGTTGTAATACTTAGGCAGGTAGGTAGGTAGTCATCATGTTGTAATACTTAGCAGGTAGTAGGTAGTCATCATGTTGTAATACTTAGCAGGTAGGTGGGTGGTCATCATGTTGTAATACTGCAGGTAGGTGGTAGTCATCATGTTGTAATGCAGGTGGTGGTAGTGTCATCATGTTGTAATACTTCAGGTAGGTAGTAGTGGTCATCATGTTGTAATACTTAGCAGGTGGTAGGTGAGGTAGTCATCATGTTGTAATACTTAGCAGGTAGGTAGGTTTAGTCATCATGTTGTAATACCTGCAGGTAGGTGAGGTAGTCATCATGTTGTAATACTTAGCAGGTGGTAGGTAGTCATCATGTTGTAATACTTGCAGGTAGTAGTGAGTCATCATGTTGTAATACTTAGCAGGTGGTTAGGTAGTCATCATGTTGTAATACTTAGCAGGTGGTGGTAGTCATCGTGTTGTAATACTTAGCAGGTAGGTGGTAGGTAGTCATCATGTTGTAATACTTAGCGGTAGGTAGGTGGTAGTCATCATGTTGTAATACTTAGCGGTAGGTTAGTCATCATGTTGTAATACTAGCAGGTGGGTAGGTAGTCATCATGTTGTAATACTTAGCAGGTAGTGCGTAGGTAGTCATCATGTTGTATCTTAGCAGGTGGTAGGTAGGTAGTCATCATGTTGTAATACTTAGGTGGTGGTGTGTCATCATGTTGTAATACTTAGCGGTAGGTAGGTAGTCATCATGTTGTAATACTTAGCAGGTAGGTAGGTTAGTCATCATGTTGTAATACTTAGCAGGTAGGTAGGTAGGTAGTCATCTGTTGTAATACTTGCAGGTGGTAGGTAGGTAGTCATCATGGTGTAATACCTAGCAGGTAGGTAGGTGGTCATCATGTTGTAATACTTAGCAGGTGGTAGGTGGTGTCATCTGTTGTAATACTTTGCAGGTAGGTTAGGTAGTCATCATGTTGTAATACTTAGCAGTGTAGGTAGGTAGTCATCATGTTGTAATACTTAGCAGGTGGGTGGGTAGTCATCATGTTGTAATACCGCAGGTAGGTAGGTAGTGGTCATCATGTTGTAATACTTAGCAGGTAGGTAGGTAGTCATCATGTTGTAATACTTAGCAGGTAGGTAGGCAGGTAGTCATCATGTTGTAATACTTAGCAGGTGGTAGGTAGTGATCAACATGTTGTAATACTTAGCATAGGTGGTGGGGTCATCATGTTGTAATACTTAGCGGTGGGTGGGTAGTCATCATGTTGTAATACTTCGGTAGGTAGGTGGGTCATCATGTTGTAATATTAGCAGGTAGGTAGGTAGTCATCATGTTCTAATACTTAGCAGGTGGTGGTAGGTAGTCATCATGTTGTAATATTAGGTAGGTAGGTAGTCATCATGTTGTAATTAGCAGGTAGGTGGTGGTCATCATGTTGTAATACTTAGCAGGTAGGTAGGTGGTCATCATGTTGTAATACTTAGTAGGTAGGTGGTGTCATCATGTTGTAATACTTAGCAGGTAGGTAGGTAGTCATCATGTTGTAATACTTAGCAGGTAGGTAGGTAGTCATCATGTTGTAATACGCGGTAGGTAGGTAGGTAGTCATCATGTTGTAATACTTAGCAGGTGGCAGGTAGGTAGTCATCATGTTGTAATACTTACAGGTAGGTAGGTAGTCATCATGTTGTAATACTTGTAGGTAGGTAGGTGTCATCATGTTGTAATACTTAGCAGGTAGGTGAGGTGAGTCATCATGTTGTAATACTTAGTAGGTGGGTAGGTAGTCATCATGTTGTAATTTGCAGTGGTGGTAGGTAGTCATCATGTTGTAATACTTAGCGGTGGTGGTAGTCATCATGTTGTAATACTTAGCAGGTAGGTGGTGGTAGTCATCATGTTGTAATACTTGAGCAGGTAGGTAGGTAGTCATCGTGTTGTAATATTAGCAGGTGGTGGTGAGTGATCATCATGTTGTAATACTTAGCAGGTAGGTGGGTAGTCATCATGTTGTAATACTTAGCAGGTAGGTAGGTAGTCATCATGTTGTAATACTTAGTAGGTAGGTGGGTAGTCATCATGTTGTAATACTTAGCAGGTAGGTAGGTGGTGTCATCATGTTGTAATACTTCAGGTGGTAGGTAGTCATCATGTTGTAATACTTAGCAGGTAGGTAGGAGTAGTCATCATGTTGTAATACTTAGCAGGTAGGTAGGTAGGTAGTCATCATGTTGTAATACTTAGCGTAGGTAGGTAGGTAGTCATCATGTTGTAATACTTAGAGGTAGGTAGGTAGTCATCATGTTGTAATACTTAGCAGGTAGTGGTAGTCAGTCATGTTGTAATACTTAGTAGGTAGGTGAGGTAGTCATCATGTTGTAATACTTAGCAGGTGGTGGTAGTCATCATGTTGTAATACTGAGGTAGGTAGGTAGTCATCATGTTGTAATACTTAGCAGGTAGGTGGGTGGTCATCATGTTGTAATACTTAGCAGGTAGGTAGGTAGTAGTCATCATGTTGTAATACTTAGCAGGTAGGTAGGTAGTCATCATGTTGTAATACTTAGCAGGTAGGTGGTGGTAGTCATCATGTTGTAATACTTTGGTAGGTAGGTAGTCATCATGTTGTAATACTTAGAGGTGGGTAGGTGAGTCATCATGTTGTAATACTTAGCAGGTAGGTAGGTAGTCATCATGTTGTAATACTTAGCAGGTAGGTAGTAGTCATCATGTTGTAATACTTGCAGGTGGTAGGTAGTCATCATGTTGTAATACTTAGCAGGTAGGTGGGTAGTCATCATGTTGTAATACTTAGCAGGTAGGTGGGTAGTCATCATGTTGTAATACTTAGTGGTGGGTAGGTGGTCATCATGTTGTAATCTTGGTGGTGGTAGGTAGTCATCATGTTGTAATACTTAGCAGGTAGGTGGGTAGTCATCATGTTGTAATACTTAGCAGGTAGGTAGGTGTGTAGTCATCATGTTGTTCATCATGTTTAGCAGTGGTAGGTAGTCATCATGTTGTAATACTGCAGGTAGGTGGTAGGTAGTCATCATGTTGTAATACTTAGCAGGTAGGTAGGTAGTCATCATGTTGTAATACTTAGAGGTAGTAGGTAGTCATCATGTTGTAATACTTGTTGGTAGGTGGTGTAGTCATCATGTTGTAATACTTAGCAGGTAGGTGGTAGTCATCATGTTGTAATACTTAGCAGGTGGGTAGGTAGTCATCATGTTGTAATACTTAGCAGGTAGGTGGGTGGTCATCATGTTGTAATACTTAGCGGGTAGGTGGTGTCATCATGTTGTAATACTCAGGTAGGTGGTAGTCATCATGTTGTAATACTTAGCAGGTAGGTAGGTAGTCATCATGTTTAATACTTAGCAGGTAGGTAGGTGTCATCATGTTGTAATACTTAGCAGGTAGGTAGGTAGTGGTCATCATGTTGTAATACTTAGCTGTAGGTAGGTAGTCATCATGTTGTAATACTTGGCAGGTAGGTAGTGGTGTCATCATGTTGTAATACTTAGCAGGTGGTAGGTGGTAGTCATCATGTTGTAATACTTAGCAGGTGGTGTAGGTAGTCATCTGTTGTAATACTTAGCAGGTAGGTAGGTGTCATCATGTTGTAATACTTAGCAGGTAGGTAGGTAGTCATCATGTTGTAATACTTAGCAGGTAGGTGAGGTAGTCATCATGTTGTAATACTTAGCAGGTAGGTAGGTGGTAGTCATCATGTTGTAATACTTAGCAGGTAGGTAGGTGGTGTCATCATGTTGTAATACTTCAGGTAGGTGGTAGTTCATCATGTTGTAATACTTAGCGGTGGTGTGGGTAGTCATCATGTTGTAATACTTGCAGGTGGTGAGTCATCATGTTGTAATACTTCAGGTGGGTAGGTAGTCATCATGTTGTAATACTTAGCAGGTAGGTAGGTAGTCATCATGTTGTAATACTTGCAGGTAGGTAGGTAGTCATCATGTTGTAATACTTAGCAGGTAGGTAGGTAGTCATCATGTTGTAATACTTGCAGGTAGGTGGGTAGTCATCATGTTGTAATACTAGCAGGTAGGTGGGTAGTCATCATGTTGTAATACTTAGCAGGTAGGTAGGTAGTCATCATGTTGTAATACTTGCAGGTGGGTAGGTAGTCATCATGTTGTAATACTTAGCAGGTAGGTAGGTAGTCATCATGTTGTAATACTTAGCCGGTAGGTAGGTAGTGTCATCATGTTGTAATACTAGCAGGTGGTGGGTGGTCATCATGTTGTAATACTTAGCAGGTAGGTGGTGGTCATCATGTTGTAATACTTAGCAGGTAGGTGGAGTCATCATGTTGTAATACTTCTGGTGTGGTGTCATCATGTTGTAATACTTAGCAGGTGGTGGTAGTGTCATCATGTTGTAATACTTAGCAGGTAGGTAGGTGGTGGTCATCATGTTGTAATACTTAGCAGGTAGGTAGGTGGTCATCATGTTGTAATACTTAGCAGGTAGGTAGGTGAGTCATCATGTTGTAATACTTAGCAGGTAGGTAGGTAGTCATCATGTTGTAATACTTAGCAGGTAGGTAGGTAGTCATCATGTTGTAATACTTAGCAGGTAGGTGAGGTAGTCATCATGTTGTAATACTTAGCAGGTGGGTAGGTAGTCATCATGTTGTAATACTTAGCGGTGGTGGGTAGTCATCATGTTGTAATACTTAGCAGGTAGGTAGGTAGGTCATCATGTTGTAATACTTAGCAGGTAGGTGAGGTAGTCATCATGTTGTAATACGTAGCGGTAGGTAGTAGTCATCATGTTGTAATACTGAGGTGGGTAGTCATCATGTTGTAATACTTAGCAGGTGGTGGTAGTCATCATGTTGTAATACTTGCAGGTGGGTAGGTAGTCATCATGTTGTAATACTAGCAGGTGGTAGGTGGTAGTCATCATGTTGTAATACTTAGCAGGTAGGTAGGTAGTCATCATGTTGTAATACTTGCAGTGGTAGGTAGGTAGTCATCATGTTGTAATCTTGCAGGTAGGTAGGTAGTCATCATGTTGTAATACTTAGCGGTGGTGGTGGTCATCATGTTGTAATACTTAGCAGGTAGGTAGGTAGTCATCATGTTGTAATACTTAGCAGGTAGGTAGGTAGTCATCATGTTGTAATACTTAGCAGGTGGTAGGTAGTCATCATGTTGTAATACTTAGCAGGTAGGTGGGTAGTCATCATGTTGTAATACTTAGCAGGTAGGTAGGTGGTCATCATGTTGTAATACTTAGCGGTAGGTGGTAGGTAGTCATCTGTTGTAATACTTAGCAGGTGGTAGGTGAGTCATCATGTTGTAATATTAGCTAGGTGGTAGGTAGTCATCATGTTGTAATACTTAGCAGGTAGGTGGGTAGTCATCATGTTGTAATACTTAGCAGGTAGTGGTAGGTAGTCATCATGTTGTAATACTTAGGGTGGAGGTAGGTAGTCATCATGTTGTAATACTTGCGTGTAGGTAGTCATCATGTTGTAATACTTAGCAGGTATAGTGGTCATCATGTTGTAATACTTAGCAGGTGGTAGGTGGGTGTCATCATGTTGTAATACTTAGCGGTGGTGGTAGGTAGTCATCATGTTGTAATACTTGTAGGTAGGTGGTAGTCATCATGTTGTAATACTTGTAGGTAGGTGGGTGTCATCATGTTGTAATACTTAACAGGTAGGTAGGTAGTCATCATGTTGTAATACTTGGCAGGTAGTAGGTAGTCATCATGTTGTAATACTTGGCAGGTGGGTAGGTAGTCATCATGTTGTAATACTTGCAGGTAGGTAGTGGTAGTCATCATGTTGTAATACTTGGGTAGGTGGTAGTCATCTGTTGTAATACTTAGCAGGTAGGTGAGGTAGTCATCATGTTGTAATACTTGCAGGTAGGTAGGTGAGTGCATCATGTTGTAATACTTGCAGGTAGTGGGTAGTCATCATGTTTATACTTAGCAGGTGGGTGGGTGTCATCATGTTGTAATACTTAGCAGGTAGGTGGTAGTCATCATGTTGTAATACTTAGCAGGTAGGTAGGTAGTCATCATGTTGTAATACTTAGCAGGTGGGTAGGTAGTCATCATGTTGTAATACTTCAGGTAGGTGGGTAGTGTCATCATGTTGTAATACTTGCAGGTAGGTGGTAGTCATCATGTTGTAATACTTCAGGTAGGTGGTGTCATCATGTTGTAATACTTAGCAGGTTGGTAGTCATCATGTTGTAATACTTGCAGGTAGGTAGGTGGTGTCATCATGTTGTAATACTTAGCAGGTAGGTAGGTAGTCATCATGTTGTAATACTTAGTTGGTAGGTAGGTAGTCATCATGTTGTAATACCTAGCAGGTAGGTAGGTAGTCATCATGTTGTAATACTTAGGTAGGTAGGTAGTAGTCATCTGTTGTAATACTTAGCAGTGGTGGTATCATCATGTTGTAATACTTGGCAGGTAGGTGGGTGGTCATCATGTTGTAATACTTAGCAGGTAGGTAGGTAGTCATCATGTTGTAATACTTAGCAGGTAGGTAGGTAGTCATCATGTTGTAATACTTAGCAGGTAGGTGAGGTAGTCATCATGTTGTAATACTTAGCAGGTAGGTAGGTAGTCATCATGTTGTAATACTTGAGGTAGGTGGTGAGTGGTCATCATGTTGTAATACTTAGCAGCAGGTAGGTGTCATCTGTTGTAATACTAGCAGGTGGTGGTGGTAGTCATCATGTTGTAATACTTAGCAGGTAGGTGGGTAGGTAGTCATCATGTTGTAATACTTAGCAGGTAGGTGAGGTAGTCATCATGTTGTAATACTTAGCAGGTAGGTAGGTGAGTCATCGTGTTGTAATACTTAGCAGGTAGGTGGGTGAGTCTCATGTTGTAATACTTGGCGGGTAGGTGGGTAGTCATCATGTTGTAATACTTGCAGGTAGGTAGGTAGTCATCATGTTGTAATACTTAGCAGGTAGGTAGGTAGTCATCATGTTGTAATACTTAGCGGTAGTAGGTAGTCATCATGTTGTAATACTTAGCAGGTTAGGTGGTAGTCATCATGTTGTAATACTTAGCAGGTAGGTAGGTAGTCATCATGTTGTAATACTTAGCAGGTGGGGTAGGTAGTCATCATGTTGTAATACTTAGCAGGTAGGTAGGTAGTCATCATGTTGTAATACTTCAGGTGGGGTAGGTAGTCATCATGTTGTAATCTTAGCGGTATAGGTAGGTAGTCATCATGTTGTAATACTTAGCAGGTAGGTAGGTAGTCATCATGTTGTAATACTTGCAGGTAGGTAGGTGTACATCATGTTGTAATACTTGCGGTAGGTAGGTGTGTCATCATGTTGTAATACTTAGCAGGTGGTGGTAGGTGGTCATCTGTTGTAATACTTAGCAGGTAGGTGTGGTCATCATGTTGTAATACTTAGCAGGTGGTAGGTAGGTAGTCATCATGTTGTAATACTTAGCAGGTAGGTGGTAGGTAGTCATCATGTTGTAATACTTAGCAGTGGTAGGTGGTAGTCATCTGTTGTAATACTTAGCAGGTAGGTAGGTGAGTCATCATGTTGTAATACTTAGCGGGTAGGTGGGTAGTCATCATGTTGTAATACTTAGCAGGTAGGTAGGTAGTCATCATGTTGTAATACTTAGCAGGTAGGTGAGGTAGTCATCATGTTGTAATACTTAGCAGGTGGTAGGAGTCATCATGTTGTAATACTTAGCAGGTAGGTAGGTAGGTGTCATCATGTTGTAATACTTAGCAGGTAGGTGGTGTGGTCATCATGTTGTAATACTTAGCAGGTAGGTAGGTAGTGTCATCATGTTGTAATACTTAGCAGGTAGGTAGGTAGTGATCATCATGTTGTAATACTTAGCAGGTAGGTAGGTGAGTAGTCATCATGTTGTAATACTTAGCAGGTAGGTGGGTAGTCATCATGTTGTAATACTTAGCAGGTGGCAGGTAGGTAGTCATCATGTTGTAATACTTAGCAGGTAGGTAGGTGAGTCATCATGTTGTAATACTTAGCAGGTAGGTGTAGGTAGTCATCATGTTGTAATACTTAGCAGGTGGGTAGGTGAGTCATCATGTTGTAATACTTGCAGGTAGGTAGGTAGTCATCATGTTGTAATACTTAGCAGGTAGGTAGGTAGGTAGTCATCATGTTGTAATACTTAGCAGGTAGGTAGGTAGGTGGTCATCATGTTGTAATACTTAGCAGGTAGGTGGTGAGTCATCATGTTGTAATACTTAGCAGGTAGGTAGGTGAGTCATCATGTTGTAATACTTGGCAGGTAGGTGGTAGTCATCATGTTGTAATACTTCAGCAGGTAGGTGGGTAGTCATCATGTTGTAATACTTAGCAGGTAGGTAGGTAGGTAGTCATCATGTTGTAATACTTAGCAGGTAGGTAGGTAGTCATCATGTTGTAATACTTAGCAGGTAGGTAGGTAGTCATCATGTTGTAATACTTAGCAGGTAGGTAGGTAGTCATCATGTTGTAATACTTAGCAGGTAGGTAGGTAGTCATCATGTTGTAATACTTAGCAGGTAGGTGGTAGGTAGTCATCATGTTGTAATACTTAGCAGGTAGGTTAGGTAGTCATCATGTTGTAATACTTAGCAGGTAGGTAGGTAGGTAGTCATCATGTTGTAATACTTGCAGGTGGGTAGGTAGTCATCATGTTGTAATACTTAGCAGGTAGGTAGGTAGTCATCATGTTGTAATACTTAGCAGGTAGGTGGGTAGTCATCATGTTGTAATACTTGGCAGGTAGGTAGGTGGTCATCATGTTGTAATACTTAGCAGGTGGGTAGGTGGTCATCATGTTGTAATACTTAGCAGGTAGGTAGGTAGGTAGTCATCATGTTGTAATACTTAGCAGGTAGGTAGGTAGTCATCATGTTGTAATACTTAGCAGGTAGGTAGGTGGTAGTCATCATGTTGTAATACTTAGCAGGTAGGTAGGTGGGTGGTCATCATGTTGTAATACTTAGCAGGTAGGTGAGGTAGTCATCATGTTGTAATACTTAGCAGGTAGGTGGGTAGTCATCATGTTGTAATACTTAGCAGGTAGGTAGGTAGTCATCATGTTGTAATACTTAGCAGGTAGGTAGGTAGTCATCATGTTGTAATACTTAGCAGGTAGGTAGGTAGTCATCATGTTGTAATACTTAGCAGGTAGGTGAGGTAGTCATCATGTTGTAATACTTAGCAGGTAGGTAGGTGGTAGTCATCATGTTGTAATACTTAGCAGGTTAGGTAGGTAGTCATCATGTTGTAATACTTAGCAGGTAGGTGTAGGTAGTCATCATGTTGTAATACTTAGCAGGTAGGTAGGAGGTAGTCATCATGTTGTAATACTTAGCAGGTAGGTAGGTAGTCATCATGTTGTAATACTTAGCAGGTAGGTGGGTAGTCATCATGTTGTAATACTTAGCAGGTAGGTAGGTAGTCATCATGTTGTAATACTTAGCAGGTAGGTAGTGGTGTCATCATGTTGTAATACTTAGCAGGTAGGTAGGAGGTAGTCATCATGTTGTAATACTTAGCAGGTAGGTAGGTAGTCATCATGTTGTAATACTTAGCAGGTAGGTAGGTAGTCATCATGTTGTAATACTTAGCAGGTGGGTAGGTAGTCATCATGTTGTAATACTTAGCAGGTAGGTAGGTAGTCATCATGTTGTAATACTTAGCAGGTAGGTGAGGTAGTCATCATGTTGTAATACTTAGCAGGTAGGTAGGTAGTCATCATGTTGTAATACTTAGCAGGTAGGTAGGTAGGTAGTCATCATGTTGTAATACTTAGCAGGTAGGTGGAGGTGGTCATCATGTTGTAATACTTAGCAGGTAGGTAGGAGGTAGTCATCATGTTGTAATACTTAGCAGGTAGGTAGGTTAGTCATCATGTTGTAATACTTAGCAGGTAGGTAGGTAGTCATCATGTTGTAATACTTAGCAGGTAGGTGAGGTAGTCATCATGTTGTAATACTTAGCAGGTAGGTAGGTAGTCATCATGTTGTAATACTTAGCAGGTAGGTGGTAGGTAGTCATCATGTTGTAATACTTAGCAGGTAGGTAGGTAGTCATCATGTTGTAATACTTAGCAGGTGGTAGGTAGGTAGTCATCATGTTGTAATACTTAGCAGGTAGGTGGGTAGTCATCATGTTGTAATACTTAGCAGGTAGGTGAGTGTCAGTCATGTTGTAATACTTAGCAGGTAGGTAGGTAGTCATCATGTTGTAATACTTAGCAGGTGGGTAGGTAGTCATCATGTTGTGAATACTTAGCAGGTGA
Source organism: Salmo salar (assembly GCF_905237065.1). Classification (NCBI taxonomy): domain Eukaryota; kingdom Metazoa; phylum Chordata; class Actinopteri; order Salmoniformes; family Salmonidae; genus Salmo; species Salmo salar. The sequence continues at coordinate 86,720 of NW_025549927.1, read as the reverse complement.
GGTAGGTAGTCATCATGTTGTAATACTTAGCAGGTAGGTGAGGTAGTCATCATGTTGTAATACTTAGCAGGTAGGTGGTAGGTAGTCATCATGTTGTAATACTTAGCAGGTAGGTAGGGTAGTCATCATGTTGTAATACTTAGCAGGTAGGTGAGGTAGTCATCATGTTGTAATACTTAGCAGGTAGGTGGGTAGTCATCATGTTGTAATACTTGGCAGGTAGGTAGGTAGTCATCATGTTGTAATACTTAGCAGGTAGGTAGGTGAGTCATCATGTTGTAATACTTAGCAGGTAGGTAGGTAGGTAGTCATCATGTTGTAATACTTAGCAGGTAGGTAGGAGGTAGTCATCATGTTGTAATACTTAGCAGGTAGGTGGGTAGTCAACATGTTGTAATACTTAGCAGGTAGGTAGGTAGTCATCATGTTGTAATACTTAGCAGGTAGGTAGGTAGTCATCATGTTGTAATACTTAGCAGGTAGGTAGGTAGTCATCATGTTGTAATACTTAGCAGGTAGGTAGGTAGTCATCATGTTGTAATACTTAGCAGGTAGGTAGGTAGTCATCATGTTGTAATACTTAGCAGGTAGGTAGGTAGTCATCATGTTGTAATACTTAGCAGGTAGGTAGGTAGTCATCATGTTGTAATACTTAGCAGGTAGGTAGGTAGTCATCATGTTGTAATACTTAGCAGGTAGGTAGGTAGTCATCATGTTGTAATACTTAGCAGGTAGGTAGGTAGTCATCATGTTGTAATACTTAGCAGGTGGTGGTAGGTAGTCATCATGTTGTAATACTTAGCAGGTGGGTAGGTAGTCATCATGTTGTAATACTTAGCAGGTAGGTGGGTAGTCATCATGTTGTAATACTTAGCAGGTAGGTAGGTAGTCATCATGTTGTAATACTTAGCAGGTAGGTGGGGTGGTCATCATGTTGTAATACTTAGCAGGTAGGTGAGGTAGTCATCATGTTGTAATACTTAGCAGGTAGGTAGGTAGTCATCATGTTGTAATACTTAGCAGGTAGGTGGGTGGTCATCATGTTGTAATACTTAGCAGGTGGGTAGGTGGTCATCATGTTGTAATACTTAGCAGGTAGGTAGGTGGTCATCATGTTGTAATACTTAGCAGGTAGGTAGGTAGTCATCATGTTGTAATACTTAGCAGGTAGGTGGGTAGTCATCATGTTGTAATACCTAGCAGGCAGGTAGGTAGGTAGTCATCATGTTGTAATACTTAGCAGGTAGGTAGGTAGGTAGTCATCATGTTGTAATACTTAGCAGGTAGGTAGGTAGTCATCATGTTGTAATACTTAGCAGGTAGGTAGGTAGTCATCATGTTGTAATACTTAGCAGGTAGGTGGGTAGTCATCATGTTGTAATACTTAGCAGGTAGAGGTAGGTAGTCATCATGTTGTAATACTTAGCAGGTAGGTAGGTAGGTCATCATGTTGTAATACTTAGCAGGTAGGTAGGTAGTCATCATGTTGTAATACTTAGCAGGTGGGTAGGTAGGTCATCATGTTGTAATACTTAGCAGGTAGGTAGGTAGTCATCATGTTGTAATACTTAGCAGGTAGGTAGGTAGTCATCATGTTGTAATACTTAGCAGGTAGGTAGGTAGTCATCATGTTGTAATACTTAGCAGGTAGGTAGGTAGTCATCATGTTGTAATACTTAGCAGGTAGGTAGGTAGTGGTCATCATGTTGTAATACTTAGCAGGTAGGTAGGTAGGTAGTCATCATGTTGTAATACTTAGCAGGTAGGTAGGTAGGTAGTCATCATGTTGTAATACTTAGCAGGTAGGTAGGTAGTCATCATGTTGTAATACTTAGCAGGTAGGTAGGTAGTCATCATGTTGTAATACTTAGCAGGTAGGTAGGTGGTGTCATCATGTTGTAATACTTAGCAGGTAGGTAGGTAGGTAGTCATCATGTTGTAATACTTGAGTAGGTAGGTGGGTAGTCATCATGTTGTAATACTTAGCAGGTAGGTGGGTAGGTAGTCATCATGTTGTAATACTTAGCAGGTAGGTGGTAGGTAGTCATCATGTTGTAATACTTAGCAGGTAGGTAGGTAGTCATCATGTTGTAATACTTAGCAGGTGGGTAGGTAGTCATCATGTTGTAATACTTAGCAGGTAGGTGGGTAGTCATCATGTTGTAATACTTAGCAGGTAGGTGGGTAGTCATCATGTTGTAATACTTAGCAGGTAGGTAGGTAGTCATCATGTTGTAATACTTCAGCAGGTAGGTAGGTGTAGTCATCATGTTGTAATACTTAGCAGGTAGGTAGGTAGTCATCATGTTGTAATACTTAGCAGGTAGGTGGGTAGTCATCATGTTGTAATACTTAGCAGGTAGGTAGGTAGTCATCATGTTGTAATACTTAGCAGGTAGGTAGGTAGTCATCATGTTGTAATACTTAGCAGGTAGGTAGGTGGGTGGTCATCATGTTGTAATACTTAGCAGGTAGGTAGGTAGTCATCATGTTGTAATACTTAGCAGGTGGGTAGGTAGGTAGTCATCATGTTGTAATACTTAGCAGGTAGGTAGGTAGGTAGTCATCATGTTGTAATACTTAGCAGGTAGGTAGGGTAGTCATCATGTTGTAATACTTAGCAGGTAGGTGGGTGGTCATCATGTTGTAATACTTAGCAGGTAGGTAGGTAGTCATCATGTTGTAATACTTAGCAGGTAGGTAGGTGGTGGTCATCATGTTGTAATACTTAGCAGGTAGGTGGGGTAGTCATCATGTTGTAATACTTAGCAGGTAGGTGGGGTAGTCATCATGTTGTAATACTTAGCAGGTGGGTAGGTAGTCATCATGTTGTAATACTTAGCAGGTAGGTAGGTAGTCATCATGTTGTAATACTTAGCAGGTAGGTAGGTAGTCATCATGTTGTAATACTTAGCAGGTAGGTAGGTAGTCATCATGTTGTAATACTTAGCAGGTAGGTAGGTAGTCATCATGTTGTAATACTTAGCAGGTAGGTAGGTAGTCATCATGTTGTAATACTTAGCAGGTAGGTGAGGTAGTCATCATGTTGTAATACTTAGCAGGTAGGTGGAGGTAGTCATCATGTTGTAATACTTAGCAGGTAGGTGGGTAGTCATCATGTTGTAATACTTAGCAGGTAGGTAGGTGGTAGTCATCATGTTGTAATACTTAGCAGGTAGGTAGGTAGTCATCATGTTGTAATACTTAGCAGGTAGGTAGGTGGGTAGTCATCATGTTGTAATACTTAGCAGGTAGGTAGGTAGTCATCATGTTGTAATACTTAGCAGGTAGGTTAGGTAGTCATCATGTTGTAATACTTAGCAGGTAGGTAGGTAGTCATCATGTTGTAATACTTAGCAGGTAGGTAGGTGGTGTCATCATGTTGTAATACTTAGCAGGTAGGTAGGTAGTCATCATGTTGTAATACTTAGCAGGTAGGTAGGTAGTCATCATGTTGTAATACTTAGCAGGTAGGTAGGTGGTCATCATGTTGTAATACTTAGCAGGTAGGTAGGTAGTCATCATGTTGTAATACTTAGCAGGTAGGTAGGTAGGTAGTCATCATGTTGTAATACTTAGCAGGTAGGTAGGTAGTCATCATGTTGTAATACTTAGCAGGTAGGTAGGTAGTCATCATGTTGTAATACTTAGCAGGTAGGTAGGTAGGTAGTCATCATGTTGTAATACTTAGCAGGTAGGTGGTAGGTAGTCATCATGTTGTAATACTTAGCAGGTAGGTAGGTAGGTAGTCATCATGTTGTAATACTTAGCAGGTAGGTAGGTAGGTAGTCATCATGTTGTAATACTTAGCAGGTAGGTGGGTAGGTAGTCATCATGTTGTAATACTTAGCAGGTAGGTAGGTGGGTGGTCATCATGTTGTAATACTTAGCAGGTAGGTAGGTAGGTAGTCATCATGTTGTAATACTTAGCAGGTAGGTAGGTGGTAGTCATCATGTTGTAATACTTAGCAGGTAGGTAGGTAGTCATCATGTTGTAATACTTAGGTAGGTAGGTAGGTAGTCATCATGTTGTAATACTTAGCAGGTAGGTAGGTAGAGTCATCATGTTGTAATACTTAGCAGGTAGGTAGGTAGGTAGTCATCATGTTGTAATACTTAAGGTAGGTAGGTAGGTAGTCATCATGTTGTAATACTTAGCAGGTAGGTAGGTAGTCATCATGTTGTAATACTTAGCAGGTAGGTAGGTAGTCATCATGTTGTAATACTTAGCAGGTAGGTAGGTAGTCATCATGTTGTAATACTTAGCAGGTGGTAGGTAGGTAGTCATCATGTTGTAATACTCTAGCAGGTAGGTAGGTGAGTCATCATGTTGTAATACTTAGCAGGTAGGTAGGTAGGTAGTCATCATGTTGTAATACTTAGCAGGTAGGTAGGTAGGTAGTCATCATGTTGTAATACTTAGCAGGTAGGTGGAGGTAGTCATCATGTTGTAATACTTAGCAGGTAGGTAGGTAGTCATCATGTTGTAATACTTAGCAGGTAGGTAGGTGAGTCATCATGTTGTAATACTTAGCAGGTAGGTAGGTAGTCATCATGTTGTAATACTTAGCAGGTAGGAGGTAGGTAGTCATCATGTTGTAATACTTAGCAGGTAGGTAGGTAGTCATCATGTTGTAATACTTAGCAGGTAGGTGAGGTGAGTCATCATGTTGTAATACTTAGCAGGTAGGTGGGTAGGGTCATCATGTTGTAATACTTAGCAGGTAGGTAGGTAGTCATCATGTTGTAATACTTAGCAGGTAGGTAGGTGGTAGTCATCATGTTGTAATACTTAGCAGGTAGGTAGGTAGTCATCATGTTGTAATACTTAGCAGGTGGGTAGGTAGTCATCATGTTGTAATACTTAGCAGGTAGGTAGGTAGGTAGTCATCATGTTGTAATACTTAGCAGGTAGGTGGGTAGTCATCATGTTGTAATACTTAGCAGGTGGTAGGTAGGTAGTCATCATGTTGTAATACTTAGCAGGTAGGTAGGTAGTCATCATGTTGTAATACTTAGCAGGTAGGTAGTGGTAGTCATCATGTTGTAATACTTAGCAGGTAGGTGGTAGTCATCATGTTGTAATACTTAGCAGGTAGGTGGGTAGTCATCATGTTGTAATACTTAGCAGGTGTAGGTAGGTAGTCATCATGTTGTAATACTTAGCAGGTAGGTAGGTAGGGTCATCATGTTGTAATACTTAGCAGGTAGGTGAGGTAGTCATCATGTTGTAATACTTAGCAGGTAGGTAGGTAGTCATCATGTTGTAATACTTAGCAGGTAGGTGAGGTAGTCATCATGTTGTAATACTTAGCAGGTGGGTAGGTAGTCATCATGTTGTAATACTTAGCAGGTAGGTAGGTAGGTAGTCATCATGTTGTAATACTTAGCAGGTAGGTAGGTAGGTAGTCATCATGTTGTAATACTTAGCAGGTAGGTAGGTAGGTAGTCATCATGTTGTAATACTTAGCAGGTGGTAGGTAGGTAGTCATCATGTTGTAATACTTAGCAGGTAGGTAGGTAGGTAGTCATCATGTTGTAATACTTAGCAGGTAGGTGGTAGGTAGTCATCATGTTGTAATACTTAGCAGGTAGGTGGTGGTAGTCATCATGTTGTAATACTTAGCAGGTAGGTAGGTGAGTCATCATGTTGTAATACTTAGCAGGTAGGTAGGTAGTCATCATGTTGTAATACTTAGCAGGTAGGTAGGTAGTCATCATGTTGTAATACTTAGCAGGTAGGTAGGTAGGTAGTCATCATGGTGTAATACTTAGCAGGTAGGTAGGTAGTCATCATGTTGTAATACTTAGCAGGTAGGTGGGGGGTCATCATGTTGTAATACTTAGCAGGTAGGTAGGTAGGTAGTCATCATGTTGTAATACTTAGCAGGTAGGTAGGTAGTCATCATGTTGTAATACTTAGCAGGTAGGTAGGTAGTCATCATGTTGTAATACTTAGCAGGTAGGTAGGTAGTCATCATGTTGTAATACTTAGCAGGTAGGTGGGTAGGTAGTCATCATGTTGTAATACTTAGCAGGTAGGTAGGTAGTCATCATGTTGTAATACTTAGCAGGTAGGTGAGGTAGTCATCATGTTGTAATACTTAGCAGGTAGGTAGGTGGTCATCATGTTGTAATACTTAGCAGGTAGGGTAGGTAGTCATCATGTTGTAATACTTAGCAGGTAGGTAGGTGGTAGTCATCATGTTGTAATACTTAGCAGGTAGGTAGGAGTGGTCATCATGTTGTAATACTTAGCAGGTAGGTAGGTAGTCATCATGTTGTAATACTTAGCAGGTAGGTAGGTAGTCATCATGTTGTAATACTTAGCAGGTAGGTGGTAGTCATCATGTTGTAATACTTAGCAGGTAGGTAGGTAGTCATCATGTTGTAATACTTAGCAGGTAGGTAGGTAGTCATCATGTTGTAATACTAGCAGCGGTAGGTAGTTCATCATGTTGTAATACTTAGCAGGTAGGTAGGTAGTCATCATGTTGTAATACTTAGCAGGTAGGTAGGTAGTCATCATGTTGTAATACTTAGCAGGTAGGTAGGTAGTCATCATGTTGTAATACTTAGCAGGTAGGTAGGTAGTCATCATGTTGTAATACTTAGCAGGTAGGTAGGTAGTCATCATGTTGTAATACTTAGCAGGTAGGTAGTAGGTAGTCATCATGTTGTAATACTTAGCAGGTAGGTGAGGTAGTCATCATGTTGTAATACTTAGCAGGTAGGTGTAGGTAGTCATCATGTTGTAATACTTAGCAGGTGGTAGGTAGGTAGTCATCATGTTGTAATACTTAGCAGGTAGGTAGGTGAGTGTCATCATGTTGTAATACTTAGCAGGTAGGTAGGTAGTCATCATGTTGTAATACTTAGCAGGTGGTAGGTAGGTAGTCATCATGTTGTAATACTTAGCAGGTAGGTAGGTAGGTAGTCATCATGTTGTAATACTTAGCAGGTAGGTAGGTAGGTAGTCATCATGTTGTAATACTTAGCAGGTAGGTAGGTAGTAGTCATCATGTTGTAATACTTGGCAGGTAGGTAGGTAGAGTCATCATGTTGTAATACTTAGCAGGTAGGTGGGTAGTCATCATGTTGTAATACTTAGCAGGTAGGTAGGTAGTCATCATGTTGTAATACTTAGCAGGTAGGTAGGTAGTCATCATGTTGTAATACTTAGCAGGTAGGTAGGTAGTCATCATGTTGTAATACTTAGCAGGTAGGTGGTAGGTAGTCATCATGTTGTAATACTTAGCAGGTAGGTAGGTAGGTAGTCATCATGTTGTAATACTTAGCAGGTAGGTAGGTAGGTAGTCATCATGTTGTAATACTTAGCAGGTAGGTGGGGTAGTCATCATGTTGTAATACTTAGCAGGTAGGTAGGTGGTCATCATGTTGTAATACTTAGCAGGTAGGTAGGTAGGTAGTCATCATGTTGTAATACTTAGCAGGTAGGTAGGTAGGTAGTCATCATGTTGTAATACTTAGCAGGTAGGAGGTAGGTAGTCATCATGTTGTAATACTTAGCAGGTAGGTAGGTAGTCATCATGTTGTAATACTTAGCAGGTAGGTAGGTAGGTAGTCATCATGTTGTAATACTTAGCAGGTAGGTAGGTAGTCATCATGTTGTAATACTTAGCAGGTAGGTAGGTGTAGTCATCATGTTGTAATACTTAGCAGGTAGGTAGGTAGTGTCATCATGTTGTAATACTTAGCAGGTAGGTAGGTAGTGTCATCATGTTGTAATACTTAGCAGGTAGGTAGGTAGGTAGTCATCATGTTGTAATACTTAGCAGGTAGGTAGGTGGTAGTCATCATGTTGTAATACTTAGCAGGTAGGTAGGTAGTCATCATGTTGTAATACTTAGCAGGTAGGTAGGTAGTCATCATGTTGTAATACTTAGCAGGTAGGTAGGTAGTCATCATGTTGTAATACTTAGCAGGTAGGTAGGTAGGTAGTCATCATGTTGTAATACTTAGCAGGTAGGTGAGGTAGTCATCATGTTGTAATACTTAGCAGGTGGGTAGGTAGTCATCATGTTGTAATACTTAGCAGGTAGGTAGGTAGGTAGTCATCATGTTGTAATACTTAGCAGGTAGGTAGGTAGGTAGTCATCATGTTGTAATACTTAGCAGGTAGGTGAGGTAGTCATCATGTTGTAATACTTAGCAGGTAGGTAGGTAGTCATCATGTTGTAATACTCTAGCAGGTAGGTAGGTAGTCATCATGTTGTAATACTTAGCAGGTAGGTAGGTAGGTAGTCATCATGTTGTAATACTTAGCAGGTAGGTAGGTAGTCATCATGTTGTAATACTTAGCAGGTAGGTAGGTAGGTAGTCATCATGTTGTAATACTTAGCAGGTAGGTAGGTAGGTAGTCATCATGTTGTAATACTTAGCAGGTAGGTAGGTAGTCATCATGTTGTAATACTTAGCAGGTAGGTAGGTAGGTAGTCATCATGTTGTAATACTTAGCAGGTAGGTGGTAGGTAGTCATCATGTTGTAATACTTAGCAGGTAGGTAGGTAGGTAGTCATCATGTTGTAATACTTAGCAGGTAGGTAGGTAGGTAGTCATCATGTTGTAATACTTAGCAGGTAGGTAGGTAGTCATCATGTTGTAATACTTAGCAGGTAGGTAGGTAGGTAGTCATCATGTTGTAATACTTAGCAGGTAGGTAGGTAGGTAGTCATCATGTTGTAATACTTAGCAGGTAGGTAGGTAGGTAGTCATCATGTTGTAATACTTAGCAGGTAGGTAGGTTAGTCATCATGTTGTAATACTTAGCAGGTAGGTAGGTAGTCATCATGTTGTAATACTTAGCAGGTAGGTAGGTAGGTAGTCATCATGTTGTAATACTTAGCAGGTAGGTGGTAGGTAGTCATCATGTTGTAATACTTAGCAGGTAGGTAGGTAGTCATCATGTTGTAATACTTAGCAGGTAGGTAGGTAGTCATCATGTTGTAATACTTAGCAGGTAGGTGAGGTAGTCATCATGTTGTAATACTTAGCAGGTAGGTAGGAGGTAGTCATCATGTTGTAATACTTAGCAGGTAGGTAGGTAGTCATCATGTTGTAATACTTAGCAGGTAGGTGGGTAGTCATCATGTTGTAATACTTAGCAGGTAGGTAGGTAGTCATCATGTTGTAATACTTAGCAGGTAGGTAGGTAGTCATCATGTTGTAATACTTAGCAGGTAGGTAGGTAGTCATCATGTTGTAATACTTAGCAGGTAGGTAGGTAGTCATCATGTTGTAATACTTAGCAGGTAGGTAGGTAGTCATCATGTTGTAATACTTAGCAGGTAGGTAGGTAGTCATCATGTTGTAATACTTAGCAGGTAGGTAGGTAGTCATCATGTTGTAATACTTAGCAGGTAGGTAGGTAGTCATCATGTTGTAATACTTAGCAGGTAGGTAGGTAGTCATCATGTTGTAATACTTAGCAGGTAGGTAGGTAGTCATCATGTTGTAATACTTAGCAGGTAGGTGGGTAGTCATCATGTTGTAATACTTAGCAGGTAGGTAGGTAGTCATCATGTTGTAATACTTAGCAGGTAGGTGGGTAGGTCATCATGTTGTAATACTTAGCAGGTAGGTAGGTAGGTAGTCATCATGTTGTAATACTTAGCAGGTAGGTAGGTGGTCATCATGTTGTAATACTTAGCAGGTAGGTAGGTAGGTAGTCATCATGTTGTAATACTTAGCAGGTAGGTAGGTAGGTAGTCATCATGTTGTAATACTTAGCAGGTAGGTAGGTAGTCATCATGTTGTAATACTTAGCAGGTAGGTAGGTAGGTAGTCATCATGTTGTAATACTTAGCAGGTAGGTAGGTAGGTAGTCATCATGTTGTAATACTTAGCAGGTAGGTAGGTAGGTAGTCATCATGTTGTAATACTTAGCAGGTAGGTAGGTAGGTAGTCATCATGTTGTAATACTTAGCAGGTAGGTGGTCATCATGTTGTAATACTTAGCAGGTAGGTAGGTAGTCATCATGTTGTAATACTTAGCAGGTAGGTAGGTAGTCATCATGTTGTAATACTTAGCAGGTAGGTAGGTAGTCATCATGTTGTAATACTTAGCAGGTAGGTAGGTAGTCATCATGTTGTAATACTTAGCAGGTAGGTAGGTAGTCATCATGTTGTAATACTTAGCAGGTAGGTAGGTAGTCATCATGTTGTAATACTTAGCAGGTAGGTAGGTAGTCATCATGTTGTAATACTTAGCAGGTAGGTAGGTAGTCATCATGTTGTAATACTTAGCAGGTAGGTAGGTAGTCATCATGTTGTAATACTTAGAGCAGGTAGGTAGGTAGTCATCATGTTGTAATACTTAGCAGGTAGGTAGGTAGTCATCATGTTGTAATACTTAGCAGGTAGGTAGGGTGGTGGTAGTCATCATGTTGTAATACTTAGCAGGTAGGTAGGTAGTCATCATGTTGTAATACTTAGCAGGTAGGTGGAGGTAGTCATCATGTTGTAATACTTAGCAGGTAGGTAGGTAGTCATCATGTTGTAATACTTAGCAGGTAGGTAGGTAGGTAGTCATCATGTTGTAATACTTAGCAGGTAGGTAGGTAGTCATCATGTTGTAATACTTAGCAGGTAGGTAGGTAGTCATCATGTTGTAATACTTAGCAGGTAGGTAGGTAGTCATCATGTTGTAATACTTAGCAGGTAGGTAGGTAGGTAGTCATCATGTTGTAATACTTAGCAGGTAGGTAGGTAGTCATCATGTTGTAATACTTAGCAGGTAGGTAGGTAGTCATCATGTTGTAATACTTAGCAGGTAGGTAGGTAGTCATCATGTTGTAATACTTAGCAGGTAGGTAGGTAGGTAGTCATCATGTTGTAATACTTAGCAGGTAGGTAGGTAGGTAGTCATCATGTTGTAATACTTAGCAGGTAGGTAGGTAGGTAGTCATCATGTTGTAATACTTAGCAGGTAGGTAGGTAGTCATCATGTTGTAATACTTAGCAGGTAGGTAGGTAGTCATCATGTTGTAATACTTAGCAGGTAGGTAGGTAGGGTCATCATGTTGTAATACTTAGCAGGTAGGTGGAGGTAGTCATCATGTTGTAATACTTAGCAGGTAGGTAGGTAGGTGGTCATCATGTTGTAATACTTAGCAGGTAGGTAGGTAGGTGGTCATCATGTTGTAATACTTAGCAGGTAGGTAGGTGGGTAGTCATCATGTTGTAATACTTAGCAGGTAGGTAGGTGGTAGTCATCATGTTGTAATACTTAGCAGGTAGGTAGGTAGGTAGTCATCATGTTGTAATACTTAGCAGGTAGGTAGGTAGTCATCATGTTGTAATACTTAGCAGGTAGGTAGGTAGGTAGTCATCATGTTGTAATACTTAGCAGGTAGGTAGGTAGGTAGTCATCATGTTGTAATACTTAGCAGGTAGGTAGGTAGGTAGTCATCATGTTGTAATACTTAGCAGGTAGGTAGGTAGTCATCATGTTGTAATACTTAGCAGGTAGGTAGGTAGGTAGTCATCATGTTGTAATACTTGTAGCAGGTAGGTAGGTAGTCATCATGTTGTAATACTTAGCAGGTAGGTAGGTAGGTAGTCATCATGTTGTAATACTTAGCAGGTAGGTAGGTAGTCATCATGTTGTAATACTTAGCAGGTAGGTAGGTAGTCATCATGTTGTAATACTTAGCAGGTAGGTAGGGGGTCATCATGTTGTAATACTTAGCAGGTAGGTAGGTAGTCATCATGTTGTAATACTTAGCAGGTAGGTAGGTAGTCATCATGTTGTAATACTTAGCAGGTAGGTAGGTAGTCATCATGTTGTAATACTTAGCAGGTAGGTAGGTAGTCATCATGTTGTAATACTTAGCAGGTAGGTAGGTAGTCAACATGTTGTAATACTTAGCAGGTAGGTAGGTAGTCAACATGTTGTAATACTTAGCAGGTAGGTAGGTAGTCATCATGTTGTAATACTTAGCAGGTAGGTAGGTAGTCAACATGTTGTAATACTTAGCAGGTAGGTAGGTGGAGTCATCATGTTGTAATACTTAGCAGGTAGGTAGGTGGTAGTCATCATGTTGTAATACTTAGCAGGTAGGTAGGTAGGTAGTCATCATGTTGTAATACTTAGCAGGTAGGTAGGTAGGTAGTCATCATGTTGTAATACTTAGCAGGTAGGTAGGTAGGTAGTCATCATGTTGTAATACTTAGCAGGTAGGTAGGTAGGTAGTCATCATGTTGTAATACTTAGCAGGTAGGTAGGTAGTCATCATGTTGTAATACTTAGCAGGTAGGTAGGTAGGTAGTCATCATGTTGTAATACTTAGCAGGTAGGTAGGTAGGTAGTCATCATGTTGTAATACTTAGCAGGTAGGTAGGTAGGTAGTCATCATGTTGTAATACTTAGCAGGTAGGTAGGTAGGTGGTCATCATGTTGTAATACTTAGCAGGTAGGTAGGTAGGTAGTCATCATGTTGTAATACTTAGCAGGTAGGTAGGTAGTCATCATGTTGTAATACTTAGCAGGTAGGTAGGTAGGTAGTCATCATGTTGTAATACTTAGCAGGTAGGTAGGTAGGTAGGTAGTCATCATGTTGTAATACTTAGCAGGTAGGTAGGTAGGTAGTCATCATGTTGTAATACTTAGCAGGTAGGTGGTGGTGGTCATCATGTTGTAATACTTAGCAGGTAGGTGTAGGTAGTCATCATGTTGTAATACTTAGCAGGTAGGTAGGTAGGTAGTCATCATGTTGTAATACTTAGCAGGTAGGTAGGTAGGTAGTCATCATGTTGTAATACTTAGCAGGTAGGTAGGTAGTCATCATGTTGTAATACTTAGCAGGTAGGTAGGTAGGTAGTCATCATGTTGTAATACTTAGCAGGTAGGTAGGTAGTCATCATGTTGTAAGCTCGTTCAAAGGCCACATTTGACTAAAGGCTCAGGACAACAAATATCTTTAAATGTTCATTGAACCAAAGTGTGCAGAAGCTCTGTTCTGTTGCATGTAATCATCATGACAACATTGAAGTGTGCATGTGTGTGGGGTAGGGAATTCATGTCTTTCTTTAATACTCATCCAAACCCCTTCTCCTGCCCAGGGAGATGATAGAGCATAGCTTGAACTGTTATGGAAGGCGCTACACGGACAACGGTAAGTAAGAAAGTACTGTCTATTGTACGTTTTTAATGCTTTGGTGTGCTGTAGAGTGACACACAGCCAACTACCTCATGCAATATTTTGGCTCTTCATAGCTATTTAATTGATATTAAACAGAATAGAAAATGTCCTATTTTTCAGATGAGGTTTTCTTTGCGCTGAACGAGGACATGGTGTGCAGAGCCACAGCCCAGATGCTGCTGCAGAACGCAGTGAAGTTCAACCTGGCAGAGTTCCAGGAGGTGTGGCAGCAAAGTGTCCCAGAGGGCATGGGCACTAGACTGGACCAGCTGAAGGTGAGGAGGGGGCCAGACTGGCAGTGCACAGATGGATGGGCCAGTTTTCCAGATTAAACCTGGTCCAGAAAATGTAGGGAAAATGGCGCCGCATTGCTCCCAGAAAACAGTTGCTTTCAAATTAGGGATTTCGTGGCTAATTTGAGGTTAGGATGTTTTTCTGCGCGCAGATTATGCATGTATGAACTACACATTGACACATCCAGTCCAAGTCGGGAGGTTGAAAAATACTGACTAGTCAAAGTTCCAGAGCATGTCTTTACCGACAGTTTTTTTTAACATATGGACAAGACTATTCTCAGATTCTACAGCAAAATATCTCATAATGGATGTTTACGTTTTAGGCTTTATTTTAGCTTTAGAAATATGGTAATTACACATTTTAAAGACGTGATGGTTGTTGGCAGACATGATTATCCAGATGTAATATGACCAGATGGTTATGGGTTTCTATACAGAGTCTAGCCCTTGTGGACCGCAGCTCCAAACCAGAGACCATATCTCTGCTGAGAGTGGAAGATCTTCCCGAGGACACACTGGAGAGATTCACCCATCTCTTCACCATGAGAGAGAAGTGGACCGAGGAGGACATCACCCCTTACATACAGTGAGTAAAACTGAGCATCAGAATGACCGTTGTCTCTGTACTGTACAATAATGACTATTAGAGATTTAGACTTGTGTGCCAGATGTTTGTGGTGTGATACACAGCTAGGTAGTGTTGGTCCAACGTTCTTGCTTAATCTGGAAAGCTTTCTGTGTTAAATTATTGAGGACCAATCGTTGTTATTTTCATGCAGGGACTTGTGTGGAGAAAAGCAAACAACTGGAGCTCTTCTAACCAAATACGCTCGTTTGTCCACGCAAAACGGAATAAAAGTCTTCAATTCAAGAAGGCCAGTGGCAATATGAAGACGCTTGGATATCTTAATTGACGAGCAAAGTTGTTTGGAATCAGTGTATTGTTGTATTTGTTAAAGTGTTGTAATAAAAATCTAATGTTTTTGTAAGTATTACCTACTTTGTGTTTTTCCTCCCACCTATACTGTATATCTTCTACTTTATTCATAATACCACAGTCACAATTTGATAATTTAGTGACCTCCAGTGGCAAGAGGCAGAAGGGCAGTGACAAGAAGGCTTTCAAAGAAAATTTGTTTTAATTTCTAAAAGAACACAAAAAATTATCCAACCCAATATTTTACTGTTGGAAACAAGGTTAGGATAAAATATAAACAAAAAGCACCATAAATTATTTTATCCTAAATATTTTTAAAATAATTGTGCGGGAGGGGCCCGGGGGTCGAAGGATGGTTAAATAAAATGGCCAAACATTGTTAAAACGGGTTGTCACTACCCCAGCCACAAAGTCCTAATTATGGCTTAACGCAGCCCATTTCTAGAAGGTATTTTCTTAAAATCTGATTTTAAATGAACATTAACCACACTGATAATCTTAGGCTTAACATAATTTATTTATTTTTTGGTCTAAATATAAAGGACCTATTTATTTTTCCCCCATTTTTTTTAATTTTTACGATCTAGACAATTTTGACTTTGTGGTAACTAGTGACAACTGAAGGTGGAGTCACCATAAAAGAACTGGAGACAGCATCCAAGATGTCCGTTTACTGGGACTAGTCTGCCTGCTCACTAGCTCTTATTATTATTGTAGGGCTCTTTATTAATCTAAGCCAGTTTGTCAAATATGCAACAACAAATTGTTTCGTTCTCACAATTTCATTGGCTAAATTTATACGGAACAAAAATATAAATTCACCAATTTCAACATTTTTACAGAGTTACAGTTCATAGGAAATCAGTCAATAGAAATACATTATGCCCTAATCGATGGATTTCACATGACTGGGCAGGGGCTCAGCCAATCAGAATAAGTTATTCCCCACAAAAGGGCTTTATTACATACAGAAATACTCATCAGCACCGCCCCCCCACCTTTCTCAGACGATCCCACAGGTGAAGAAGCCGGAAGCGGAGGTCATGGGCTGGCGTGGTTATACATGTTCTGAGGTTTTGAGGCCGGTTGGACGTACTGCCAAATTCTCTAAAACACCGTTGGAGGCAGCTTATGGTAGTGAAATTAACATTCAGTTCTCTGGCAACATCTCTGGTGGACATTCCTGCAGTCAGCATGCCAATTGCACGCTACCTCCGCTTGAGACGTCTGTGGCATTGTGTTGTGTGACAAAACTGCACATTTTAGTGGCCTTTTATTGTCCCCAGCACAAGGTGCATCTGTGTAATGATCATGTTGTGTAATCAGCATCTTGATATGCCACACCTGTCAGGTGGATAGGTTATCTTGGCAAAGGAGAAATGCTCACCAATAGGGATGTAAACAAACGTATGCACAATTGAGAGGAGCTTTTTGTGTGTAAGGAACATTTCTGGGATCTTTTATTTCAGCTCATGAAACATGGGACCAACACTTCACATGTTGCGTTTATATTTTGTTCAGTATTCAGACCCCTTGACTTTTTTCACATTTTGTTACACCTTCATTTTTAAAATGGGTTAAATAAATTAAAAAATCCTCAGCTATCTACACACAATACCCCATAATGACAAAGTACATTTTTTTGTTGAAATTTTATCAAATGTATTAAAAATAACTGAAATACCTTTAAGTATTCAGACCTTTTGCTAGGAGACTTGAAATTGAGCTCAGGTGCATCCTGTTTCCATTGTTCCTCGATGTTTTTACAACTTGATTGGAGTCCACCTGTGGTAAGTTCAATTGATTGGACATGATTTGAAAAGGCATACAACAGTCTATATAAGGTCCCACAGTTGATAGTGGATGACAGAACAAAAACCAAGCCATCAGGTCAAAGGAATTGCCAATAGAGCTCTGAGACAGGATTGTGTTGAGGCACAGATCTGGGGAAGGGTACCAAACATTTTCTGCAGCATTGAAGGTCCCCAAGAACAAAGTGGCCTCCATCATTCTTAAATGGAAGACATTTGGAACCACCAAGGCTCTTTCTAGAACTGGCTGCCCGGCCAAACTGAGCAATCAGGGGAGAAGGGCCTTGGTCACGGAGGTGACCAAGAACCCGATGGTCACTTTGACAGAGCTCTAAAGTTAATATGTAGAAATGGGAGAAACTTTTAGAAGGACAACCATCTCTGCAGCACTCCACCAATCAGCCCTTTATGGTAGAGTTGCCAGACGGAAGCCACTCCTCAGTAAAAGGCACATGACAGCCGCTTGGAGTTTGCCAAAGGCAAACTATCAGACCATGAGAAACAAGATTCTCTGGTCTGATGAAACCAAGACTGAACTTTGGCCAGAATGCCAAGCATCACGTCTGGAGGAAACCTTGCACCATCCCTACGGTGAATCATGGTGGTGGCAGCATCATGCTGTGGGGATGTTTTTCAGCGGCAGGGACTGGGATCAAGGCAAAGATGAACGGAGCAAAGTACATTGAGATCCTTGATGAAAACCTGCTCAGGACCTCAGACTGGGGCGATGGTTCACCTTCCAATGCAGGAGTGGCTTCTGGACAGGTCTCAATGTCCTTGAGTGGCCCAGCCAGAACCCGATCGAACATCTCTGGAGAGACCTAAAAATAGCTGTACAGCAACACTCCCCATCCAGAGCTTGAGAGGATCTGCAGAGAAGAATGGGAGAAACTCCCCAAATACAGGTGTGCCAAGCTTCTAGCGTTACACCCAGGAAGACTCGATGCTGTAATCGCTGCCAAAGGTGCTTCAACAAAGGGTCTGAATACTTATGTAAATGTGATCAGTTTTACATTTTTAATAAATTAGCAAACATTTCTAAAACCTATTTTTGCTTTGTCATTATGGGGTATTGTGTGTAGATTGAGGGGGGGAACTATTTAATACATTTTAGAATAAGGGACATAATATGGAAAAAGTGAAGAATATTAGAACACGCCCCGACTCCTCAGCCAATCAGAACATCCATAGCTTACCCTTACCAAGTCCATCCCTACACCTACCATATGCTGGAGGAGTGAGTGGAGCACCCTCTAGTGTCAAACAGAATGTACACTTTGAAATTGGACTTAGATATATATTTTTTTAACCTTTATTTAACTAGGCAAGTCAGTTAAGAACAAATTATATTTTCAATGACGACCTAGGAACAGTGCCTTGGGGCGGCCTAGGAACTGCCTTGTTCAGGGGCAGAATGACAGATTTGGACCTGGTCAGCTCGGGGATTTGAACTTGCAACCTTTCGGTTATTAGTCCAATTCTCTAACCACTGCCACCCCAGATATGACCAGTCCAAGACTACATTCATGTCAAATCAAATTTTATTGGTCACAGCGCCCTCTGCTGTTTTCTGAAGTCCACAATCATCTCCTTGGTTTTCTTGACATTTAGTGACAGGTTATATTCCTGGCACCACACTCCGAGGGCCCTCACCTCCTCCCTGTAGGCTGTCTTGTCATTGTTGGTAATCAGGCCTACTACTGTTGTGTCGTCTGCGAACTTGATGATTGAGTTGGAGGCGTGCATGGCCATGCAGTCATGGGTGAAAAGGGAGTACAGGAGGTGGTTGAGCACGCACAACTGTGTGGCCCCTGTGTTGAGGATCAGCGAAGTGGAGGTGTTGTTTCCTACCTTCACCACCTGGGGGCGGCCCGTCAGGAAGTCTAGGACCCATTTGCACAGGGTGAGGTTCAGACCCAGGGCCCCGAGCTTAATGATGAGCTTGGAGGGTACTATGGTGTTGAATGCTGAGCTACAGACAATGAACAGCATTCTTACATAGGTATGCCTCTTGTCCAGATGGGACAGGGCAGTGTGGTGGCGATTGCATCGTCTGTGGATCTATTAGGGCGGTAAGAAAATTGAAGTGGGTCTAGGGTGTCAGGTAAGGTAGAGGTGATATGATCCTTGAGGTTAAGCATAGGCCTGGATGTGACATCCAAAAGCTCATTTTTCCATCCATTCCCAAATCTATTTAATGTTAAAAAGTCGAAAATGGCTCTAAAAGTCCTAACCTAACCTTAACCATTTAAATGTCAAATTCAATGGGGTAGGGACATCCCGAGGAACCAAGATAGCACTGACCGAATCACAACCGGTTCCCACTAGATATTTGTTTTATTTTTTGTATTTGTAAAATGGCTATATCGTTAATATTCATGAAAACAAAACATTTATGTTTGGTTAGGGTTATGTATAAGGTTATCAGTGTGGTTTAGGTTAATTTTAAGCCCAATGCAATGCTAGAAACAAGAAAGTTAGAAACAAGTAACCTTGTGGTTAGAGCGTTGGACTAGTAACCGAAAGGTTGCTAGATCGAATCCCTGAGCTGACAAGGTCAAAATCTGTTGTTCTGCCCTGAACAAGGCAGTTAACCCACTGTTCCTAGGCCGTCATTGTAAATAAGAATTTGTTCTTAACTGACTTGCCTGGTTAAATAAAGGTAAAATAAAATAAATAAAAAAGTTAACTAGTGACGGCCGCTCAACAATCCCAACACTTCGAGTAGTAAAGTGTAATGGATTAACACTCCAGTCCGGTTGCTGGCGGTAATGCACCTTTTGGTTGTCAACCGCCATTTTAAAATCATTAAACATGAACAAGAACTTTGGGCGGTCGGACCGACGGAGAGGATGTAGTTGAATGTTTTTATAGCTCAACATTGACAAAAATGCTCATTTGAAGCCGAATTGATTCTTGTATAGCTGAATGATAGGCTTTGGTGGCGTGCATATGTGGAAAAAACGTTTGAGACACTGACAGCATTGCATAGACAGCCAGCGGGGAAGAATGGCTGGAAGTGTTGTGTTAACGTTGGCTATTAACTAGCTAGCGTTAGCACTAGCCAACCGACTAGCTAGCGTTAGCACTAGCCAACCGACTAGCTAGCGTTAGCACTAGCCAACCGACTAGCTAGCGTTAGCACTAGCCAACTGACTAGCTAGCGTTAGCACTAGCCAACTGACTAGCTAAACCGTCACATTCACTGCGCATGAACTCATTGCGTTGGGATTTATTAGGACTGGAAATATAGCTTGCTAGCCGCTTACATTATTACAGTTGTCTTACAATATTTAATGCGTGGAAACCCTTGTGCTCACTGGTGCTTTTGTTGTGGATACAGGAAGAACTTTCCAATCCACACGACCATCGCGTCAAACCCGTAGTTCACGAACATGATCAAATTCATATACCGTATCAATGCATGAAATCAAGATGAACAGGAAGAAGGACAAGGGATTTGAGAGCCCGCGGCCTTTTAAATTATAAGTATTTTCTATTACCTTTGGCTTAGTTAGCTGTGCACACACGTTTGTCCTTAAGTTATTACTTGGCACGTGATATAATACTGTAGCGACGTTATATCTCAATGTGTTAACCTGTTATATGTTATGTTTATTCCTACACGACTCACCAGGTTGTCTGCATCAACAACATCAACTTCCAAAGAAAGTCTGTGATTGTAAGTATATCGTAGTAAATAAATTCGTTAACTATAGTCCCCCAAGTACCCGCAATAAAATGCTGTTTCTCATCACAATCACTTAGACTATATTCCTGTTGTTGTATCTGTAGAACCTAGCTGTAGGCTATATCCCTGTTGTTGTATCTGTAGAACCTAGCTGTAGGCTAGATCCCTGTTGTTGTATCTGTAGAACCTAGCTGTAGGATATATCCCTGTTGTTGTATCTGTAGAACCTAGCTGTAGGATATATCCCTGTTGTTGTATCTGTAGAACCTAGCTGTAGACTATATCCCTGTTGTTGTATCTGTAGAACCTAGCTGTAGGATATATCCCTGTTGTATCTGTAGAACCTAGCTGTAGCCTATATCCCTGTTGTATCTGTAGAACCTAGCTGTAGGCTATATCCCTGTTGTTGTATCTGTAGAACCTAGCTGTAGGATATATACCTGTTGTATCTATAGAACCTAGCTGTAGACTATATCCCTGTTGTATCTGTAGAACCTAGCTGTAAGCTATATCCCTGTTGTTGTATCTGTAGAACCTAGCTGTAGGCTATATCCCTGTTGTTGTATCTGTAGAACCTAGCTGTAGGCTATATCCCTGTTGTATCTGTAGAACCTAGCTGTAAGCTATATCCCTGTTGTTGTATCTGTAGAACCTAGCTGTAGGATATATCCCTGTTGTTGTATCTGTAGAACCTAGCTGTAGGCTATATCCCTGTTGTATCTGTAGAACCTAGCTGTAGGCTATATCCCTGTTGTTGTATCTGTAGAACCTAGCTGTAGGATATATCCCTGTTGTTGTATCTGTAGAACCTAGCTGTAGCCTATATCCCTGTTGTATCTGTAGAACCTAGCTGTAGGCTATATCCCTGTTGTTGTATCTGTAGAACCTAGCTGTAGGCTATATCCCTGTTGTATCTGTAGAACCTAGCTGTAGGCTATATCCCTGTTGTTGTATCTGTAGAACCTAGCTGTAGGCTATATCCCTGTTGTTGTATCTGTAGAACCTAGCTGTAAGCTATATCCCTGTTGTATCTGTAGAACCTAGCTGTAGGATATATCCCTGTTGTTGTACCTGTAGAGCCTAGCTGTAGGATATATCCCTGTTGTTGTATCTGTAGAACCTAGCTGTAGACTATATCCCTGTTGTATCTGTAGAACCTAGCTGTAGGATATATCCCTGTTGTATCTGTAGAACCTAGCTGTAAGCTATATCCCTGTTGTTGTATCTGTAGAACCTAGCTGTAGGATATATCCCTGTTGTTGTATCTGTAGAACCTAGCTGTAGGATATATCCCTGTTGTTGTATCTGTAGAACCTAGCTGTAGGATATATCCCTGTTGTATCTGTAGAACCTAGCTGTAGGCTATATCCCTGTTGTATCTGTAGAACCTAGCTGTAGGATATATCCCTGTTGTTGTATCTGTAGAACCTAGCTGTAGGCTATATCCCTGTTGTATCTGTAGAACCTAGCTGTAGACTATATCCCTGTTGTTGTATCTGTAGAACCTAGCTGTAGGATATATCCCTGTTGTTGTATCTGTAGAACCTAGCTGTAGGCTATATCCCTGTTGTATCTGTAGAAACTAGCTGTAGGCTATATCCCTGTTGTTGTATCTGTAGAACCTAGCTGTAGGATATATCCCTGTTGTTGTATCTGTAGAACCTAGCTGTAGCCTATATCCCTGTTGTTGTATCTGTAGAACCTAGCTGTAGGCTATATCCCTGTTGTTGTATCTGTAGAACCTAGCTGTAGGCTATATCCCTGTTGTATCTGTAGAACCTAGCTGTAGGCTATATCCCTGTTGTTGTATCTGTAGAACCTAGCTGTAGGCTATATCCCTGTTGTTGTATCTGTAGAACCTAGCTGTAAGCTATATCCCTGTTGTATCTGTAGAACCTAGCTGTATGATATATCCCTGTTGTTGTACCTGTAGAGCCTAGCTGTAGGATATATCCCTGTTGTTGTATCTGTAGAACCTAGCTGTAGACTATATCCCTGTTGTATCTGTAGAACCTAGCTGTAGGATATATCCCTGTTGTATCTGTAGAACCTAGCTGTAAGCTATATCCCTGTTGTTGTATCTGTAGAACCTAGCTGTAGGATATATCCCTGTTGTTGTATCTGTAGAACCTAGCTGTAGGCTATGTCCCTGTTGTTCTATCTGTAGAACCTAGCTGTAGGCTATATCCCTGTTGTATCTGTAGAACCTAGCTGTAAGCTATATCCCTGTTGTTGTATCTGTAGAACCTAGCTGTAGGATATATCCCTGTTGTTGTATCTGTAGAACCTAGCTGTAGGCTATATCCCTGTTGTATCTGTAGAACCTAGCTGTAGGCTATATCCCTGTTGTTGTATCTGTAGAACCTAGCTGTAGGCTATATCCCTGTTGTTGTATCTGTAGAACCTAGCTGTAGGATATATCCCTGTTGTTGTATCTGTAGAACCTAGCTGTAGCCTATATCCCTGTTGTTGTATCTGTAGAACCTAGCTGTAGGCTATATCCCTGTTGTATCTGTAGAACCTAGCTGTAGGCTATATCCCTGTTGTTGTATCTGTAGAACCTAGCTGTAGGCTATACCCCTGTTGTTGTATCTGTAGAACCTAGCTGTAGGCTAGATCCCTGTTGTTGTATCTGTAGAACCTAGCTGTAGGATATATCCCTGTTGTTGTATCTGTAGAACCTAGCTGTAGGATGTATCCCTGTTGTTGTATCTGTAGAACCTAGCTGTAGACTATATCCCTGTTGTATCTGTAGAACCTAGCTGTAGGCTATATCCCTGTTGTTGTATCTGTAGAACCTAGCTGTAGGCTATATCCCTGTTGTTGTATCTGTAGAACCTAGCTGTAGACTATATCCCTGTTGTATCTGTAGAACCTAGCTGTAGACTATATCCCTGTTGTTGTATCTGTAGAACCTAGCTGTAGGCTATATCCCTGTTGTTGTATCTGTAGAACCTAGCTGTAGGCTATATCCCTGTTGTATCTGTAGAACCTAGCTGTAGGCTATATCCCTGTTGTTGTATCTGTAGAACCTAGCTGTAGGCTATATCCCTGTTGTTGTATCTGTAGAACCTAGCTGTAAGCTATATCCCTGTTGTATCTGTAGAACCTAGCTGTAGGATATATCCCTGTTGTTGTACCTGTAGAGCCTAGCTGTAGGATATATCCCTGTTGTTGTATCTGTAGAACCTAGCTGTAGGATATATCCCTGTTGTTGTATCTGTAGAACCTAGCTGTAGGATATATCCCTGTTGTATCTGTAGAACCTAGCTGTAGGCTATATCCCTGTTGTATCTGTAGAACCTAGCTGTAGGCTATATCCCTGTTGTTGTATCTGTAGAACCTAGCTGTAGGATATATCCCTGTTGTTGTATCTGTAGAACCTAGCTGTAGGCTATATCCCTGTTGTTGTATCTGTAGAACCTAGCTGTAGGATATATCCCTGTTGTTGTATCTGTAGAACCTAGCTGTAGACTATATTCCTGTTGTTGTATCTGTAGAACCTAGCTGTAGGATATATCCCTGTTGTATCTGTAGAACCTAGCTGTAGGCTATATCCCTGTTGTATCTGTAGAACCTAGCTGTAGGCTATATCCCTGTTGTATCTGTAGAACCTAGCTGTAGGCTATATCCCTGTTGTATCTGTAGAACCTAGCTGTAGGCTATATCCCTGTTGTATCTGTAGAACCTAGCTGTAAGCTATATCCCTGTTGTTGTATCTGTAGAACCTAGTTGTAAGCCAAATCCCTGTTGTTGTAT
Organism: Salmo salar; assembly: GCF_905237065.1. Classification (NCBI taxonomy): domain Eukaryota; kingdom Metazoa; phylum Chordata; class Actinopteri; order Salmoniformes; family Salmonidae; genus Salmo; species Salmo salar. The sequence goes on along the minus strand of NW_025549927.1, from coordinate 63,063 downwards.
CTGTAGAACCTAGCTGTAGACTATATCCCTGTTGTTGTATCTGTAGAACCTAGCTGTAGGATATATCCCTGTTGTTGTATCTGTAGAACCTAGCTGTAGGCTATATCCCTGTTGTATCTGTAGAACCTAGCTGTAGGCTATATCCCTGTTGTATCTGTAGAACCTAGCTGTAGGCTATATCCCTGTTGTTGTATCTGTAGAACCTAGCTGTAGACTATATCCCTGTTGTATCTGTAGAACCTAGCTGTAGGCTATATCCCTGTTGTTGTATCTGTAGAACCTAGCTGTAGGCTATATCCCTGTTGTATCTGTAGAACCTAGCTGTAGGCTATATCCCTGTTGTTGTATCTGTAGAACCTAGCTGTAGGATGTATCCCTGTTGTTGTATCTGTAGAACCTAGCTGTAGGCTATATCCCTGTTGTTGTATCTGTAGAACCTAGCTGTAAGCTATATCCCTGTTGTTGTATCTGTAGAACCTAGCTGTAGGCTATATCCCTGTTGTATCTGTAGAACCTAGCTGTAGGATATATCCCTGTTGTATCTGTAGAACCTAGCTGTAGGATATATCCCTGTTGTTGTATCTGTAGAACCTAGCTGTAGGCTATATCCCTGTTGTTGTATCTGTAGAACCTAGCTGTAGGCTATATCCCTGTTGTTGTATCTGTAGAACCTAGCTGTAGGCTATATCCCTGTTGTTGTATCTGTAGAACCTAGCTGTAGGATATATCCCTGTTGTTGTATCTGTAGAACCTAGCTGTAGGCTATATCCCTGTTGTATCTGTAGAACCTAGCTGTAGGCTATATCCCTGTTGTTGTATCTGTAGAACCTAGCTGTAGGATATATCCCTGTTGTTGTATCTGTAGAACCTAGCTGTAGGATATATCCCTGTTGTATCTGTAGAACCTAGCTGTAGGATATATCCCTGTTGTTGTATCTGTAGAACCTAGCTGTAGGCTATATCCCTGTTGTATCTGTAGAACCTAGCTGTAGGCTATATTCCTGTTGGATCTGTAGAACCTAGCTGTAGACTATATCCCTGTTGTATCTGTAGAACCTAGCTGTAGGCTATATCCCTGTTGTATCTGTAGAACCTAGCTGTAGGATATATCCCTGTTGTTGTATCTGTAGAACCTAGCCACGTGACTAAGAACCAAACATATTTCTACTGAGAGACATTGAAAACAACAGTAGAAGTATATGTAGTCTTAGTCATTTGGCCGTGTAGAACCAGTCTAGTTTCTCATCCATGTCAACTGACACACCCCTCTATTTGACAGGGCTTTGTGGAGCTGACCATCTTCCCAACTGTGGTCAACCTGAACCGGATCAAACTCAACAGCAAGCAGTGCAGGATCTACAGGGTTAGAGTCAACGACCTAGAAGCACCATTCATTTACAATGACCCTACTCTAGAGGTCTGCCACCACGAGTCCAAGCAGTAAGTATTGTCCTCATACACACATGGTCTAGTATTCATAACTCTCCATGAAGGAAACAGAAAACATCTTACATCTTATCCTCCAATATTCTCCTTTCTTCTTTCTGATGTTTTCACAAGAAACAATGACTGGGATATGTGGATGTTTTATCTACCTTAGTGGAAGGCACACTAAGTTGCTCTGGATAAGACTTCCTGCTAAATTACATAAATGTATGTAAAGTGGAGGGGAAGAGGACAGGAGGAATCATGGAGGAGATTTGAGATTCACCCCTGTAATTCCACAGCTACTTTCATAACAGTGACTTGCAGTAAGTCCTCACCTCTTCCTCTCTCTGCTCTGTCCCTTGCAGGAGGAACCTGAACTATTTCTCCAGTGCCTACACAGCAGCAGTCAGTGCTGTGGACCCTGATGCAGGACACGGCGAGCTGGTCATCAAAGTCCCCTCGGAGCTGTGGAAGCAAGGAGACGGTAATACAGTGAAATGTTGTCTCTGAATTGGGTTCATCTATATTATGACCTTTGGTGAATGACTGACCTCCGTTGCATCTGACTTGAGTCTTGGGTCTGTGGTTTGAATATAAAGGTTCAAGGCGTATTCTGAAAGCCATTATTGGTCCTAGATCTGTTTATATAGCACCAACACACCTGGAACAAGGCTAATGTCCTGCAATGCTCTTAGCTTAATGCATAGCATCAGAAGCTTTAAAGTATTGTTTATGTACAATTGAACTTAGTGCCCTCTAAATAATTGACTGTTTCTGTGTCTTCAGAGATGAATGTGCTGAAGGTGTACATAGAGTTCTCTCTGGACCAGCCTAAAGGAGGCCTTCACTTTGTGGTGCCTGACGTAGAGGGGAGCATGGCTGAGAGAGGAGCACACGTCTTCTCCTTCGGATACCAGAACTCCACAAGGTGGGGAGGGAGACATTGATTGATGTCATATTGAGACTTTTATTCTCTGTGCTGTCTAGGCTGTCATTCTCTCTCTCTTTTTCCTCACTCTTCTCTTTCTCTGTCATTCTCTCTCTCCATGTTCTCTGTCTCTCTCTGTCGTTCTCTCTCTCCTTTCTCTCTGTCATTCTCTCTACTCTCTCTCGCTTTCATTCCCTCTCATTCTCCTCCATGTTATTCTATCAGATATGTTGTGACAAGCCTCATCCTTCCTTTCATTCCCTCTCATTCTCCTCCATATTATACTATCAGATATGTTGTGACAAGCCTCATCCTTCCTTTCATTCCCTCTCATTCTCCTCCATGTAATACTATCAGATATGTTGTGACAAGCCTCATCCAACCTTTCATTCCCTCTCATTCTCCTCCATGTAATACTATCAGATATGTCACAAGCCTCATCCTTCCTTGCTCCTTGACTACCTACACTCTTGTCCACCGGTCTTCCTCTCCCAGGTTCTGGTTCCCCTGTGTGGACTCGTACTCTGAGCTGTGCACCTGGAAGCTGGAGTTCACAGTGGATGCCTCTATGGTGGCTGTGTCCTGTGGGGACTTGGTAGAGACTGTCTACACCCATGACATGAGGAAGAAGACCTTCCACTACGTCCTCCCCCATCCCCACCGCCGCCTCCAACATCTCACTGTCTGTCGGGCCCTTTGAGATCCTGGTTGACCCCTACATGCATGAGGTACTGTGTGTGTGGAAAAGCATTGCATAGAAACCCAGCATTACCCATCACAATATATTTAGTAGAAGCCAGTAGGGTGTTCTGAAAGGAGAATGGATTTAGTAGACGCCCATAGAGAATAGAGGCAGGCAACCATATAGGGTAAAATATGTTGACATATATACACTGAGTGTACAAAACATTAGGAACACCTTCGACGGGGCATGGGACTCTACAAGGTGTTGAAAGTGTTCCACAGGGATGCTGGCCCATGTTGACACCAATGCTTCCCACAGTTGTGTCAAGTTGACTGGATGTCCTTTGGGTGGTGGATCATTCTTGATACACACGGGAAACTGTTGTGTGTGAAAAACCCAGCAGCGTTGCAGTTCTTGACACAAACTGGTGCGCCTGGCATCTACTACCATACCCCGTTCAAAGGCACTTAAATATTTTGTCTTGCCCTTTCACCCACTGAATGACACACAATCCATGTCTCAATTGTCTCAAGGCTTAAAAATCCTTCTTTAACATGTCTCCTCCCCTTCGTCTACACTGATTGAAGTGGATTTAACAAAGTGACATCAATAAGGGATCATAGCTTTCACCTGGATTCACCTGGTCAGCATGTGATAGAAAGAGCCGGTGTTCCTAATGTTTTGTCCTCTGTGTGTATATTTAAGCAGATTTCCTTTCCACCTACGACCACTAGGTGGAGATTGAGTCATTATACTCTGTAAGTTGAAGCCGCTTCAGGGATGTGTGAATCAGTCTAGGAACCCGGCGTGCTATGCTGACATATTGTCCAAGATGGCTCTCTTCTAATATACGTTTTGATAGAATAGAATACAACAGAAACAGAATAAGTGTATTCCCCCCCAGAGGGAACTTCTGGAATGTTGCTGCGTTGACACCTTTTAAAGATATTTTCCCTTTTCCCAGGTGACCCACTTCTGTTTGCCCCAGCTCCTGCCCCTGTTGAAACACTCCATGTCCTACCTGCATGAGATCTTTGAGTTCTACGAGGAGATCCTGACCTGTCGATATCCTTACTCCTGCTTCAAGACTGTGTTTGTGGACGAGGCCTACGTCCAGGTGTCTTCCTACGCGTCGATGAGCATCTTCAGGTGGCTACAGTCTCTTGTCTCGTCCTAATTCCGTTCTTTATGTGGCTTTACTCTCCGTCAACAACACATTTTACATTTGAACAATGTTTCACAACGTTTGGATATCACATTGTATTGTGGAAACTTCTCGCTGTTTTAAAGTTTTACATTTTCCACGAGTTGTCACTGAAAATAGGTTGATTGGTAGGTCCAATTAAATTCTGATTTATTATGTCAATATTTACTCGGTTAAGACCTGCACCTCAGGTGCTTTTGCAGTTTCCCTCGGTGACAAAGAACAGCTCTCCTCATCCATTCATTTCTCACTTTCACTTTTCATAATGCTGACTTGTTTTGTCTCTATCTCTTGCCCATCTCTCTCTCGCTCTTCCCTCTCTCTTCCTCTCTCCTCTCAGTACTAATCTGCTCCACAGTGCCATGATCATAGACCAGACCCCCCTGACCAGACAGTGTTTAGCTCAGGCCCTGGCCCAGCAGTTCTTTGGCTGCTTCATCTCCAGGATGTCCTGGTGAGTAACGTACTGAGTACTACCAGACTGAGTACTACCAGACTGAGTATAGTGGAGTGGTGGAGCGGCCTACAGAAACCACACGCACACACACACACTCTCACACACACTCGTCAAACGTAAGAAGCACTCCTGGTTCAACCTAGGGGCTCGTCGGTAACCTAGGGGCTCGTCGGTTAACCTAGGAGCTCGTCGGTTAACCTAGGGGCTCGTCGGTAACCTAGGGGCTCGTCGGTAACCTAGGGGCTCGTCGGTTAACCTAGGAGCTCGTCGGTTAACCTAGGAGCTCATCGGTAACCTAGGAGCTCGTCGGTAACCTAGGAGCTCGTCGGTAACCTAGGGGCTCGTCGGTAACCTAGGAGCTCGTCGGTGGCCTAGGGGCTCGTCGGTGGCCTAGGGGCTCGTCGGTTAACCTAGGAGCTCGTCGGTAACCTAGGAGCTCGTCGGTAACCTAGGAGCTCGTCGGTGGCCTAGGAGCTCGTCGGTAACCTAGGAGCTCGTCGGTGGCCTAGGGGCTCGTCGGTAACCTAGGAGCTCGTCGGTAACCTAGGAGCTCGTCGGTGGCCTAGGGGCTCGTCGGTAACCTAGGAGCTCGTCGGTGGCCTAGGAGCTCGTCGGTGGCCTAGGAGCTCGTCGGTGGCCTAGGGGCTCGTCGGGTGGCCTAGGGGCTCGTCGGTTAACCTAGGAGCTCGTCGGTAACCTAGGAGCTCGTCGGTAACCTAGGAGCTCGTCGGTAACCTAGGAGCTCGTCGGTAACCTAGGAGCTCGTCGGTGGCCTAGGAGCTCGTCGGTGGCCTAGGGGCTCGTCGGTGGCCTAGGGGCTCGTCGGTTAACCTAGGAGCTCGTCGGTAACCTAGGAGCTCGTCGGTGGCCTAGGAGCTCGTCGGTGGCCTAGGAGCTCGTCGGTGGCCTAGGAGCTCGTCGGTAACCTAGGAGCTCGTCGGTTAACCTAGGAGCTCGTCGGTAACCTAGGGGCTCGTCGGTAACCTAGGGGCTCGTCGGTAACCTAGGGGCTCATCGGTGGCCTAGGGGCTCGTCGGTAACCTAGGGGCTCGTCGGTAACCTAGGGGCTCGTCGGTAACCTAGGGGCTCATCGGTGGCCTAGGGGCTCGTCGGTTAACCTAGGAGCTCGTCGGTGGCCTAGGGGCTCGTCGGTTAACCTAGGAGCTCGTCGGTGTTATTTGGATTTGTTGTTTCCTAAGAACAGTGTGGTAACTGTGGGTTCCTATCCAGATTTCTAGAAGTCTAGTACAGAGAGATTATTGAAATGATATTTCATCATCGTATTCAGTACCAGGCATAAATTGAACAAAGCTTTGGCATAGCTGAGAGTGTCTCAGTATGATGAATCTGTGTATGTGTTTGGCAATGTGTCTACAGCCGAGGGGGGTGTGTGTGTGTCTTGGCAAAAGTGCGGCTGCTGTCAGTTGGGGAGGCTGAGGTTTCACGACGCCTTCAAAGGATCACTGCAAACAATGGACCCCCTGTCTTATTAAGTGTTTAAAACTAAGTCAGATGTGGAAGCTCCACTTAGTCTTATTGAAGTGGCTTGTATCAAAAACCACAGTTGTGTAAGACCACAGAGAAATCAAACAGGCCTGGTTTCATTTATTTCCAAGACTGTAATTGAAGTCAGCTTGTTTTCTGAAACTGAGCTCGTATCCAGCTTGTAAAGAGAGGTTTAGCACTTTCTGTGTGTTACAGATTTTCACATGATTTCATCTCACTTCATGAAGCTACTGGCCAGTATTCATTAAATTAGTGAGTTAAAAACCACCATGGTTGAATAAAGTACATTGTTTCTCTCTTTTATATATATATATATATATGGTAAGGTAAGTTTAAACGTCTGCCAAACTGGTTAAAATGACATCATTCCATTGTTGTTCTGCCAGCATGCCTGTTGTTCTGCTTTTCTTCCACTTCCAAGCCTGTCGTCTGGCCTGTCGCCCGGCCGGTCGCCTTACCTGTCTGGTCTGTGTTCTGTAGGGCTGATGAGTGGGTGCTGAAGGGGATCTCTGGCTACATCTATGGTCTGTACCTGAAGAAGACCTTTGGAGTGAACCAGTACCGCCACTGGATCAAAGAGGTAGGGAGTGAACCAGTACCTCCACTGGATCAGAGAGGTAGGGAGTGAACCAGTACCTCCACTGGATCAGAGAGGTAGGGAGTGAACCAGTACCTCCACTGGATCAGAGAGGTAGGGGGTGAACCAGTACCTCCACTGGATCAGAGAGGTAGGGAGTGAACCAGTACCTCCACTGGATCAGAGAGGTAGGGAGTGAACCAGTACCGCCACTGGATCAGAGAGGTAGGGAGTGAACCAGTACCGCCACTGGATCAGAGAGGTAGGGAGTGAACCAGTACCTCCACTGGATCAGAGAGGTAGGGAGTGAACCAGTACCTCCACTGGATCAGAGAGGTAGGGAGTGAACCAGTACCTCCACTGGATCAGAGAGGTAGGGAGTGAACCAGTACAGCCACTGGATCAGAGAGGTAGGGAGTGAACCAGTACCGCCACTGGATCAGAGAGGTAGGGGAGTGAACCAGTACCTCCACTGGATCAGAGAGGTAGGGGAGTGAACCAGTACCTCCACTGGATCAGAGAGGTAGGGAGGAACCAGTACCTCCACTGGATCAGAGAGGTAGGGAGTGAACCAGTACCTCCACTGGATCAGAGAGGTAGGGAGTGAACCAGTACCTCCACTGGATCAGAGAGGTAGGGGAGTGAACCAGTACCTCCACTGGATCAGAGAGGTAGGGAGTGAACCAGTACCTCCACTGGATCAGAGAGGTAGGGAGTGAACCAGTACCTCCACTGGATCAGAGAGGTAGGGAGTGAACCAGTACCTCCACTGGATCAGAGAGGTAGGGAGTGAACCAGTACCTCCACTGGATCAGAGAGGTAGGGAGGAACCAGTACCTCCACTGGATCAGAGAGGTAGGGGAGGAACCAGTACCTCCACTGGATCAGAGAGGTAGGGAGTGAACCAGTACCTCCACTGGATCAGAGAGGTAGGGAGTGAACCAGTACCTCCACTGGATCAGAGAGGTAGGGAGTGAACCAGTACCTCCACTGGATCAGAGAGGTAGGGAGTGAACCAGTACCTCCACTGGATCAGAGAGGTAGGGAGTGAACCAGTACCTCCACTGGATCAGAGAGGTAGGGGAGTGAACCAGTACCTCCACTGGATCAGAGAGGTAGGGAGTGAACCAGTACCTCCACTGGATCAGAGAGGTAGGGAGTGAACCAGTACCTCCACTGGATCAGAGAGGTAGGGAGTGAACCAGTACCTCCACTGGATCAGAGAGGTAGGGAGTGAACCAGTACCTCCACTGGATCAGAGAGGTAGGGGTGAACCAGTACCTCCACTGGATCAGAGAGGTAGGGGGTGAACCAGTACCTCCACTGGATCAGAGAGGTAGGGAGTGAACCAGTACCTCCACTGGATCAGAGAGGTAGGGGTGAACCAGTACCTCCACTGGATCAGAGAGGTAGGGGAGTGAACCAGTACCTCCACTGGATCAGAGAGGTAGGGAGTGAACCAGTACCTCCACTGGATCAGAGAGGTAGGGAGTGAACCAGTACCGCCACTGGATCAGAGAGGTAGGGAGTGAACCAGTACCGCCACTGGATCAGAGAGGTAGGGAGGAACCAGTACCTCCACTGGATCAGAGAGGTAGGGAGTGAACCAGTACCTCCACTGGATCAGAGAGGTAGGGAGTGAACCAGTACCTCCACTGGATCAGAGAGGTAGGGAGGAACCAGTACCTCCACTGGATCAGAGAGGTAGGGAGTGAACCAGTACCTCCACTGGATCAGAGAGGTAGGGAGTGAACCAGTACCTCCACTGGATCAGAGAGGTAGGGGAGTGAACCAGTACCTCCACTGGATCAGAGAGGTAGGGAGTGAACCAGTACCTCCACTGGATCAGAGAGGTAGGGAGTGAACCAGTACCTCCACTGGATCAGAGAGGTAGGGAGTGAACCAGTACCTCCACTGGATCAGAGAGGTAGGGAGTGAACCAGTACCTCCACTGGATCAGAGAGGTAGGGAGTGAACCAGTACCTCCACTGGATCAGAGAGGTAGGGAGTGAACCAGTACCTCCACTGGATCAGAGAGGTAGGGAGTGAACCAGTACCTCCACTGGATCAGAGAGGTAGGGAGTGAACCAGTACCTCCACTGGATCAGAGAGGTAGGGGGTGAACCAGTACCTCCACTGGATCAGAGAGGTAGGGGTGAACCAGTACCTCCACTGGATCAGAGAGGTAGGGGGTGAACCAGTACCTCCACTGGATCAGAGAGGTAGGGGGTGAACCAGTACCTCCACTGGATCAGAGAGGTAGGAGTGAACCAGTACCTCCACTGGATCAGAGAGGTAGGGAGTGAACCAGTACCTCCACTGGATCAGAGAGGTAGGGAGTGAACCAGTACCTCCACTGGATCAGAGAGGTAGGGAGTGAACCAGTACCTCCACTGGATCAGAGAGGTAGGGGAGTGAACCAGTACCTCCACTGGATCAGAGAGGTAGGGAGTGAACCAGTACCTCCACTGGATCAGAGAGGTAGGGAGTGAACCAGTACCTCCACTGGATCAGAGAGGTAGGGGAGTGAACCAGTACCTCCACTGGATCAGAGAGGTAGGGAGTGAACCAGTACCTCCACTGGATCAGAGAGGTAGGGAGTGAACCAGTACCTCCACTGGATCAGAGAGGTAGGGAGTGAACCAGTACCTCCACTGGATCAGAGAGGTAGGGAGTGAACCAGTACCTCCACTGGATCAGAGAGGTAGGGAGTGAACCAGTACCTCCACTGGATCAGAGAGGTAGGGAGTGAACCAGTACCTCCACTGGATCAGAGAGGTAGGAGTGAACCAGTACCTCCACTGGATCAGAGAGGTAGGGAGTGAACCAGTACCTCCACTGGATCAGAGAGGTAGGGAGTGAACCAGTACCTCCACTGGATCAGAGAGGTAGGGGAGTGAACCAGTACCTCCACTGGATCAGAGAGGTAGGGAGGAACCAGTACCTCCACTGGATCAGAGAGGTAGGGAGTGAACCAGTACCTCCACTGGATCAGAGAGGTAGGGAGTGAACCAGTACCTCCACTGGATCAGAGAGGTAGGGAGTGAACCAGTACCTCCACTGGATCAGAGAGGTAGGGAGTGAACCAGTACCTCCACTGGATCAGAGAGGTAGGGGGTGAACCAGTACCTCCACTGGATCAGAGAGGTAGGGGGTGAACCAGTACCTCCACTGGATCAGAGAGGTAGGGGGTGAACCAGTACCTCCACTGGATCAGAGAGGTAGGGGGTGAACCAGTACCTCCACTGGATCAGAGAGGTAGGGGTGAACCAGTACCGCCACTGGATCAGAGAGGTAGGGGGTGAACCAGTACCGCCACTGGATCAGAGAGGTAGGGGGTGAACCAGTACCGCCACTGGATCAGAGAGGTAGGGGGTGAACCAGTACCGCCACTGGATCAGAGAGGTAGGGGGTGAACCAGTACCTCCACTGGATCAGAGAGGTAGGGAGTGAACCAGTACCTCCACTGGATCAGAGAGGTAGGGAGTGAACCAGTACCTCCACTGGATCAGAGAGGTAGGGAGGAACCAGTACCTCCACTGGATCAGAGAGGTAGGGAGTGAACCAGTACCTCCACTGGATCAGAGAGGTAGGGAGTGAACCAGTACCTCCACTGGATCAGAGAGGTAGGGAGTGAACCAGTACCTCCACTGGATCAGAGAGGTAGGGAGTGAACCAGTACCTCCACTGGATCAGAGAGGTAGGGAGTGAACCAGTACCTCCACTGGATCAAAGAGGTAGGGAGTGAACCAGTACCTCCACTGGATCAGAGAGGTAGGGAGTGAACCAGTACCTCCACTGGATCAAAGAGGTAGGGAGTGAACCAGTACCTCCACTGGATCAGAGAGGTAGGGAGTGAACCAGTACCTCCACTGGATCAAAGAGGTAGGGAGTGAACCAGTACCTCCACTGGATCAAAGAGGTAGGGAGTGAACCAGTACCATCAGAGAGGTAGGGAGTGAACCAGTACCTCCACTGGATCAGAGAGGTAGGGAGTGAACCATTACCGCCACTGGATCAAAGAGGTAGGGAGTGAACCAGTACCTCCACTGGATCAGAGAGGTAGGGAGTGAACCAGTACCTCCACTGGATCAGAGAGGTAGGGAGTGAACCAGTACCTCCACTGGATCAGAGAGGTAGGGGGTGAACCAGTACCTCCACTGGATCAGAGAGGTAGGGGGTGAACCAGTACCTCCACTGGATCAGAGAGGTAGGGAGTGAACCAGTACCTCCACTGGATCAGAGAGGTAGGGGGTGAACCAGTACCGCCACTGGATCAGAGAGGTAGGGGGTGAACCAGTACCTCCACTGGATCAGAGAGGTAGGGAGTGAACCAGTACCGCCACTGGATCAAAGAGGTAGGGAGTGAACCAGTACCTCCACTGGATCAGAGAGGTAGGGAGTGAACCAGTACCTCCACTGGATCAGAGAGGTAGGGAGTGAACCAGTACCTCCACTGGATCAGAGAGGTAGGGAGTGAACCAGTACCTCCACTGGATCAGAGAGGTAGGGAGTGAACCAGTACCTCCACTGGATCAGAGAGGTAGGGAGTGAACCAGTACCTCCACTGGATCAGAGAGGTAGGGGAGTGAACCAGTACCTCCACTGGATCAGAGAGGTAGGGAGTGAACCAGTACCTCCACTGGATCAGAGAGGTAGGGAGTGAACCAGTACCTCCACTGGATCAGAGAGGTAGGGGGTGAACCAGTACCTCCACTTGATCAGAGAGGTAGGGAGTGAACCAGTACCTCCACTGGATCAGAGAGGTAGGGGGTGAACCAGTACCGCCACTGGATCAGAGAGGTAGGGGGTGAACCAGTACCTCCACTGGATCAGAGAGGTAGGGGGTGAACCAGTACCTCCACTGGATCAGAGAGGTAAGGGGTGAACCAGTACCTCCACTGGATCAGAGAGGTAGGGGGTGAACCAGTACCTCCACTGGATCAGAGAGGTAGGGGGTGAACCAGTACCTCCACTGGATCAGAGAGGTAGGGGGTGAACCAGTACCTCCACTGGATCAGAGAGGTAGGGAGTGAACCAGTACCTCCACTGGATCAGAGAGGTAGGGAGTGAACCAGTACCTCCACTGGATCAAAGACGCTGTATCTCAGTGCAAGAGGAGTCACTGCAGTCCCTGGTTCGAATCTAGGCTGCATCACATCCGGCCGTGATTGGGAGTTCCATAGGGCGGCGCACAATTGGCCCAGCGTCGTCGGGGTTTGGCCAGTGTAGGCCGTCATTGTAAATAAGAATTTGTTCTTAACTGACTTGCCTAGTTAAATAAAAAATACAAATATAGGGAATTGGTTATGCTGGTCCCACTCTGCCAAATAAACACATGTCTATATTGGTTATGCTGGTCCCACTCTGCCAAATAAACACATGTCTATATTGGTTATGCTGGTCCCACTCTGCCAAATAAACACATGACTATATTGGTTATGCTGGTCCCACTCTGCCAAATAAACACATGTCTATATTGGTTATGCTGGTCCCACTCTGCCAAATAAACACATGTCTATATTGGTTATGCTGGTCCCACTCTGCCAAATAAACACATGACTATATTGGTTATGCTGGTCCCACTCTGCCAAATAAACACATGTCTATATTGGTTATGCTGGTCCCACTCTGCCAAATAAACACATGTCTATATTGGTTATGCTGGTCCCACTCTGCCAAATAAACACATGTCTATATTGGTTATGCTGGTCCCACTCTGCCAAATAAACACATGACTATATTGGTTATGCTGGTCCCACTCTGCCAAATAAACACATGTCTATATTGGTTATGCTGGTCCCACTCTGCCAAATAAACACATGTCTATATTGGTTATGCTGGTCCCACTCTGCCAAATAAACACATGTCTATATTGGTTATGCTGGTCCCACTCTGCCAAATAAACACATGTCTATATTGGTTATGCTGGTCCCACTCTGCCAAATAAACACATGACTATATGAAGTGTGGTTTTCTCTCAGGAACTGGACAAGATGGTGGAGTATGAGCTGAAAATGGGAGGAGTTCTCTTACACCCGACCTTCGGTGGAGGCAAAGACAAGGACAAGTGAGAGCAGCTTCCTGTTGGTTCAAAGGTCATTTAACATGGATGATGTACTACACGAGAACCACCTACTTTCAGTGTCAACACACTTTGATATGTGGCTCCAATGAGGGTGATGAATGTGTTTTCTGTTATAAACTGGGTGGTTCGACCCCTGAATGCTGATTGGCTGACAGCCGTGGTATATCAGACCGTATACCACTGGTATGACAAAACATGTATTTTTACTGCTCTAATTACATTGGTAACCAGTTTATAATAGCAGTGAGGCACCTCGGGGGTTTATGATATATGGCCAATATACCACGGCTACGTCGTGGTCAAGAACAGCCCTTAGCCGTGGTTTATTCGCCGTATACCACACCCCCTCGTGCCTTATTGCTTGAACAACCTCTTACTTTTAGTGTCAACACACTTTGATTTGTGGCTCCAATGAGGATGATGAATGTGTTTTCTGTTCTACCAGTCTAAAACCACCTAGTAGCAAGTAAATGACAGGTTAGACATTCCTGTTGCTACTGCTGTTGAGGGTGTTGGTCTACAAGCCTATATGTCTCACAGAGAAGTGGTGTTCTAGTTTTAATTAAAAACCTATATGTCCATGTGAAGATTTCCACCTCCCAACACTGCTGCAGAGTAAAAAAACAAGTGAAGAGTGGAGTTTATTCATTCCAGCCCAGTAAACCGCTGGCACCATCTCAAGTGTTTGTCATAAATCAGACCTCTCTCTCTCCTCTCCTGAAGTGGGCTTGGAGAGCTATCTACACGTTATGCCAACACTTACGCCTGTCTGTGTACTGCCTGTCAATGACTTGGCTAGTAACTCCACGTTGTAGTTTATCTTAAAGTTGCTACAGTTTACAAGTTGAGGAGAAGGAGGGAAGATAGTGAGTTGTTGAGAAGTAGTTTTCTTTTCTGATTTTAATCTTCCTCCCTCTCTCTTCCTCTTTCTCCCCCCTCTCATCTCTCTCCTCATCCTTCACATCTCTCTCCTCTCTTTCTCCTCCTCTCCCCTCTCTCTTCTCTCTCTCTCTCCCTCTCTCTCTTCTCTCTCTCTCTCTCCCTCCTCTCCCTCTCTCTTCTCTCTCTCTTTCTCCCCTCTCTCTCTCTCTCTCTTCTCCCTCTCTCTCTCTCTCTCTCTCTTCTCTCTCTCTTTCTCCCTCCTCTCCCCTCTCTCTTCTCTCTCTTTCTCCTCATCCCTCCCTCTCCCCCTCCCTCTCATCTCTCTCTCCTCATCCCTCCCTCTCTCCCTCCCTCCCTTCCTCTCATCTCTGTCTCTCCCTCTCTTAGCCCTACCCCTCACCTCCACTTCTCCATCAAGCACCCTCACACCCTGTCCTGGAAGTACTACAAGATGTTCCAGTGTAAAGCCCACCTGGTAATGAGGCTCATTGAGAACAGGATCAGCATGGAGTTCATGCTGCAGGTCAGCAATTTCTAATCCATCAATAATCCATCCATCATCTAGTATGCACGCTGGTTCTGGTAAACATCTGGCTACACGTCAAGTCTAGTTGTTTAAACACTGATACCTACAGGCACTCAACACTACAGTTTATTAATACACTACATAGCACTACATCAGGTCCCAGCACTACATCAGGTCCCTCTCAGCACTACATCAGGTCCCAGCACTACATCAGGTCCCTCTCAGCGCTACATCAGGTCCCAGCACTACATCAGGTCCCAGCGCTACATCAGGTCCCTCTCAGCGCTACATCAGGTCCCTCTCAGCGCTACATCAGGTCCCAGCACTACATCAGGTCCCAGCGCTACATCAGGTCCCAGCGCTACATCAGGTCCCTCTCAGCGCTACATCAGGTCCCTCCCAGCGCTACATCAGGCCCCTCCCAGCGCTACATCAGGCCCCTCCCAGCGCTACATCAGGCCCCTCCCAGCGCTACATCAGGTCCCTCCCAGCACTACATCAGGTCCCTCTCAGCGCTACATCAGGTCCCTCTCAGCACTACATCAGGTCCCTCTCAGCACTACATCAGGTCCCTCCCAGCACTACATCAGGTCCCTCCCAGCACTACATCAGGTCCCTCCCAGCACTACATCAGGTCCCTCCCAGCACTACATCAGGTCCCTCCCAGCACTACATCAGGTCCCTCTCAGCACTACATCAGGTCCCTCTCAGCACTACATCAGGCCCCTCCCAGCACTACATCAGGTCCCAGCACTACATCAGGTCCCTCCCAGCACTACATCAGGTCCCTCCCAGCACTACATCAGGTCCCTCCCAGCGCTACATCAGGTCCCTCCCAGCGCTACATCAGGTCCCAGCACTACATCAGGTCCCTCCCAGCACTACATCAGGTCCCTCCCAGCACTACATCAGGTCCCTCCCAGCACTACATCAGGTCCCTCTCAGCACTACATCAGGTCCCTCTCAGCACTACATCAGGTCCCTCTCAGCACTACATCAGGTCCCTCTCAGCACTACATCAGGTCCCTCTCAGCACTACATCAGGTCCCTCTCAGCACTACATCAGGTCCCTCCCAGCGCTACATCAGGTCCCTCCCAGCACTACATCAGGTCCCAGCACTACATCAGGTCCCTCTCAGCACTACATCAGGTCCCAGCACTACATCAGGTCCCTCTCAGCGCTACATCAGGTCCCAGCACTACATCAGGTCCCTCTCAGCACTACATCAGGTCCCAGCGCTACATCAGGTCCCAGCACTACATCAGGTCCCTCTCAGCACTACATCAGGTCCCAGCGCTACATCAGGTCCCTCCCAGCACTACATCAGGTCCCTCCCAGCACTACATCAGGTCCCTCCCAGCACTACATCAGGTCCCTCCCAGCGCTACATCAGGTCCCTCCCAGCACTACATCAGGTCCCTCCCAGCACTACATCAGGTCCCTCTCAGCGCTACATCAGGCCCCTCCCAGCACTACATCAGGTCCCTCTCAGCACTACATCAGGTCCCTCCCAGCACTACATCAGGTCCCTCCCAGCACTACATCAGGTCCCTCTCAGCGCTACATCAGGTCCCTCCCAGCACTACATCAGGTCCCTCTCAGCACTACATCAGGTCCCTCTCAGCACTACATCAGGTCCCAGCACTACATCAGGTCCCTCTCAGCGCTACATCAGGTCCCTCCCAGCGCTACATCAGGCCCCTCCCAGCGCTACATCAGGTCCCTCTCAGCACTACATCAGGCCCCTCCCAGCGCTACATCAGGTCCCTCTCAGCACTACATCAGGTCCCTCCCAGCACTACATCAGGTCCCTCTCAGCACTACATCAGGTCCCTCTCAGCACTACATCAGGTCCCTCTCAGCGCTACATCAGGTCCCTCCCAGCACTACATCAGGTCCCTCCCAGCACTACATCAGGTCCCTCTCAGCACTACATCAGGTCCCTCTCAGCACTACATCAGGTCCCTCTCAGCACTACATCAGGTCCCAGCACTACATCAGGTCCCAGCGCTACATCAGGTCCCAGCGCTACATCAGGTCTCAGCACTACATCAGGTCCCTCTCAGCACTACATCAGGTCCCAGCACTACATCAGGTCCCTCTCAGCACTACATCAGGTCCCAGCACTACATCAGGTCCCTCTCAGCACTACATCAGGTCCCAGCACTACATCAGGTCCCAGCACTACATCAGGCCCCTCCCAGCACTACATCAGGTCCCTCTCAGCGCTACATCAGGTCCCTCCCAGCACTACATCAGGTCCCAGCACTACATCAGGTCCCTCCCAGCACTACATCAGGTCCCTCTCAGCACTACATCAGGTCCCTCTCAGCACTACATCAGGTCCCTCCCAGCACTACATCAGGTCCCTCCCAGCACTACATCAGGTCCCTCCCAGCACTACATCAGGTCCCTCCCAGCACTACATCAGGTCCCTCAGCACTACATCAGGTCCCTCTCAGCACTACATCAGGCCCCTCTCAGCACTACATCAGGTCCCTCCCAGCACTACATCAGGTCCCTCCCAGCACTACATCAGGCCCCTCCCAGCACTACATCAGGTCCCTCCCAGCACTACATCAGGTCCCTCCCAGCACTACATCAGGTCCCTCTCAGCACTACATCAGGCCCCTCCCAGCACTACATCAGGTCCCTCTCAGCACTACATCAGGTCCCTCTCAGCACTACATCAGGTCCCTCCCAGCACTACATCAGGTCCCTCCCAGCGCTACATCAGGTCCCTCTCAGCGCTACATCAGGTCCCTCTCAGCGCTACATCAGGCCCCTCCCAGCGCTACATCAGGTCCCTCTCAGCACTACATCAGGTCCCTCTCAGCACTACATCAGGTCCCTCTCAGCACTACATCAGGTCCCTCCCAGCACTACATCAGGTCCCAGCACTACATCAGGTCCCTCCCAGCACTACATCAGGTCCCAGCACTACATCAGGTCCCTCTCAGCGCTACATCAGGTCCCTCTCAGCACTACATCAGGTCCCTCTCAGCACTACATCAGGTCCCTCCCAGCACTACATCAGGTCCCTCCCAGCACTACATCAGGTCCCTCTCAGCACTACATCAGGTCCCTCCCAGCACTACATCAGGCCCCTCCCAGCACTACATCAGGTCCCTCTCAGCACTACATCAGGTCCCTCTCAGCACTACATCAGGTCCCTCTCAGCACTACATCAGGTCCCTCCCAGCACTACATCAGGTCCCAGCACTACATCAGGTCCCTCTCAGCGCTACATCAGGTCCCTCCCAGCGCTACATCAGGTCCCTCTCAGCACTACATCAGGTCCCTCCCAGCACTACATCAGGTCCCAGCACTACATCAGGTCCCTCCCAGCACTACATCAGGCCCCTCCCAGCACTACATCAGGCCCCTCCCAGCACTACATCAGGTCCCTCTCAGCACTACATCAGGTCCCTCTCAGCACTACATCAGGTCCCTCTCAGCACTACATCAGGTCCCTCTCAGCACTACATCAGGTCCCTCTCAGCACTACATCAGGCCCCTCTCAGCACTACATCAGGTCCCTCCCAGCACTACATCAGGTCCCTCTCAGCACTACATCAGGTCCCTCTCAGCACTACATCAGGTCCCTCTCAGCACTACATCAGGCCCCTCCCAGCACTACATTGACTCTTCCCCTGTTCAGCTCCTGAGTCTGACCAGTACTGCGTCCTCGCAGAAGTACCAGATGCATGTGGAGTCAGATACATGAACTAGATTATTCTGTTTCCTATCTGCTAGGTGTTCAACAAGTTACTAAGCCTGGCCAGTACAGCGTCCTCACAGAAGTACCAGTCACATATGTGGAGTCAGATGCTGGTATCCACCCACAGCTTCCTCAAGTCCATCTCCAACGTGTCGGGGAAGGACATAGGACCCCTCATCAAGCAGTGGGTGTATCCTTTAACCTGTCAATCAGAACACTGGAGGGAGAGGTTGTAGCGTGACTATAACACTGTAATAGCAGATTAATAGTTAGGACATAGGACCCCTCATCAAGCAGTGGGTGTATCCTTTAACCTGTCAATCAGAACACTGGAGGGAGAGGTTGTAGCGTGACTATAACACTGTAATAGCAGATTAATAGTTAGGACATAGGACCCCTCATCAAGCAGTGGGTGTATCCTTTAACCTGTCAATCAGAACACTGGAGGGAGAGGTTGTAACGTGACTATAACACTGTAATAGCAGATTAATAGTTAGGACATAGGACCCCTCATCAAGCAGTGGGTGTATCCTTTAACCTGTCAATCAGAACACTGGAGGGAGAGGTTGTAGCGTGACTATAACACTGTAATAGCAGATTAATAGTTAGGACATAGGACCCCTCATCAAGCAGTGGGTGTGTCCTTTCATCTCACTCAGCCTGCTTAGCAAAACACTAAGAGCTGACTGGCCTGGTTAGAGCGCTCACGGCCGACTGGCCTGGTTAGAGCGCTAACGACCGACTGGCCTGGTTAGAGCGCTAACGACCGACTGGCCTGGTTAGAGCGCTAACGACCGACTGGCCTGGTTAGAGCGCTAACGACCGACTGGCCTGGTTAGAGCGCTAACGACCGACTGGCCTGGTTAGAGCGCTAACGACCGACTGGCCTGGTTAGAGCGCTCACGACCGACTGGCCTGGTTAGAGCGCTCACGACCGACTGGCCTGGTTAGAGCGCTAACGGCCGACTGGCCTGGTTAGAGCGCTAACGACCGACTGGCCTGGTTAGAGCGCTAACGACCGACTGGCCTGGTTAGAGCGCTCACGGCCGACTGGCCTGGTTAGAGCGCTCACGGCCGACTGGCCTGGTTAGAGCGCTAACGGCCGACTGGCCTGGTTAGAGCGCTCACGGCCGACTGGCCTGGTTAGAGCGCTCACGGCCGACTGGCCTGGTTAGAGCGCTCACGGCCGACTGGCCTGGTTAGAGCGCTCACGGCCGACTGGCCTGGTTAGAGCGCTCACGGCCGACTGGCCTGGTTATAAAGCTGCTTTAAGCAGTGTAATAATTGAACCCTTCAACAGAAGAACCATATATATGCGTTTGGCATTTTCAGATGATGACTGATTTTGTATCTAAGTTCACTGTAATGTCCAGAGTTGTCAACTGATACATATCATCAGTCAGCAGAAAGGACACACCCACTGCTTGTCTATTTATAGTCTGTATGTAATATCAAGACTTTGGATGATTTAATATCCACTATACAGCTGTTAATATACCATATCACCAACATTTTCCAAAACCATTCCTGTGGTTATTACACTGCAGTAATTTAATGATTTACACTGATTGCTCTAGTTATTACGTTGAACTACCATTGTACCCCTGATTGGGATCTGTACTGGAATTGTTTCAGTTTAGATATTAGCCTTAATTCAAGCCCACAGAGACCAGAGTGCGGTGGTGAAGTTCTTTGGCAGTTTTGCCTTCAACAGGAAACGGAACGTTCTAGAACTGGAGATCCGACAGGACTACACCTCCTCTGGAACACAGAAATATGTGGTAGGTCCTCTTTGAACTGAGTTGGTTTAACTTTACTGGTGTTCGCAATGGGCGCAGTTAGCACTTTTGGGACTATTTGATTGGTTCCATTGTACCAGCAAGGCTAAATCAAGCTACCGCAAGTATTTGACATTTTGTGTTTGACCCAAGTCTGAGATTTAGTAGTAAGGTGAATCACTGTCTTTGTTCTGTAGGGACCCATCAAGGTGACAGTACAGGAGCTGGATGGATCCTTCAACCACACGCTACAGATCGAAGAGAACAGCCTGAAGCACGACATCCCCTGCCACTCCAAGAGCAGACGGTAAACTCAAGCATCTTGCATCTGTTTCTGTTATTACTAACACATTTCAATAAGCCCAATGCAATGCCTTCTTAGCTGTAGTTTGGAGGATCTAATGCAATGCCGTCTTAGCTGTAGTTTGGAGGATCTAATGTAATGCCGTCTTAGCTGTAGTTTGGAGGATCTAATTTAATGACGTCTTAGCTGTAATTTGGAGGATCTAATGTAATGACGTCTTAGCTGTAGTTTGGAGGATCAAGCCTAATGTAATGCCTTCTTAGCTGTAGTTTGGAGGATCTAATGTAATGCCTTCTTAGCTGTAGTTTGGAGGATCAATCCTAATGTAATGCCTTCTTAGCTGTAGTTTGGAGGATCAAGCCTAATGTAATGCCTTCTTAGCTGTAGTTTGGAGGATCAAGCCTAATGTAATGCCTTCTTAGCTGTAGTTTGGAGGATCAATCCTAATGTAATGCCTTCTTAGCTGTAGTTTGGAGGATCAAGCCTAATGTAATGCCTTCTTAGCTGTAGTTTGGAGGATCAAGCCTAATGTAATGCCTTCTTAGCTGTAGTTTGGAGGATCAAGCCTAATGTAATGCCGTCTTAGCTGTAGTTTGGAGGATCTAATGTAATGCCTTCTTAGCTGTAGTTTGGAGGATCTAATGTAATGCCGTCTTAGCTGTAGTTTGGAGAATCAATCCTAATGTAATGCCTTCTTAGCTGTAGTTTGGAGGATCAAGCCTAATGTAATGCCTTCTTAGCTGTAGTTTGGAGGATCTAATGTAATGCCTTCTTAGCTGTAGTTTGGAGGATCTAATGTAATGCCTTCTTAGCTGTAGTTTGGAGAATCAATCCTAATGTAATGCCTTCTTAGCTGTAGTTTGGAGGATCAAGCCTAATGTAATGCCGTCTTAGCTGTAGTTTGGAGGATCAATCCTAATGTAATGCCGTCTTAGCTGTAGTTTGGAGGATCAATCCTAATGTAATGCCGTCTTAGCTGTAGTTTGGAGGATCAATCCTAATGTAATGCCGTCTTAGCTGTAGTTTGGAGGATCAATCCTAATGTAATGCCGTCTTAGCTGTAGTTTGGAGGATCAATCCTAATGTAATGCCTTCTTAGCTGTAGTTTGGAGGATCAATCCTAATGTAATGCCTTCTTAGCTGTAGTTTGGAGGATCAATCCTAATGTAATGCCTTCTTAGCTGTAGTTTGGAGGATCAATCCTAATGTAATGCCGTCTTAGCTGTAGTTTGGAGGATCAATCCTAATGTAATGCCGTCTTAGCTGTAGTTTGGAGGATCAATCCTAATGTAATGCCGTCTTAGCTGTAGTTTGGAGGATCAAGTGTCCCTCAGTTTATCTCCACCTCCTTAGAGTTTCTATTTTCTTCCTGCTCCAGAAACAAGAAGAAGAAGATCCCTTTGATGAACGGGGAGGAGGTTGACATGGACCTGTCTGCTATGGAGTAAGACTTTATACTGCTCGCTCTCTCTCTCTCTCTCTCTCTCTGTCTCTCTCTGCTGTCTCTCTCTGCTGTCTGCTATGGAGTAAGACTTTATACTGCTCGCTCTCTCTCTCTCTCTCTCTCTCTCTGCTGTCTCTCTCTGCTGTCTGCTATGGAGTAAGACTTTATACTGCTCCCATTCTTATTCACTCATCTCCTCAGAAGTCAGTCTGCAGGGTGCCAGTGGTCAAGGCTGCCCAGCCCAGGGTGTCTCTTTCTTCTGACCACCCCTCTGTTCAGTCTACTCTAAAGTGATCGCTCTCCTCTGATCTGGTTTGATGACTGACTGTCTGCTCCAGCTTGTTTTCTGTGGCCAGTGAAGTAGAGGCAGGAACAGGGCCAGCAGTACTGATACTACAGAGCTGGGGAGAGCAGCACTGATACTACAGAGCTCGGGAGAGCAGCACTGATACATACTACAGAGATGGGGAGAGCAGTACTGATACTACAGAGCTCGGGAGAGCAGCACTGATACTACAGAGCTCGGGAGAGCAGCACTGATACATACTACAGAGCTGGGGAGAGCAGCACTGATACATACTACAGAGCTGGGGAGAGCAGCACTGATACATACTACAGAGCTGGGGAGAGCAGCACTGATACATACTACAGAGATAGGGAGAGCAGCACTGATACATACTACAGAGCTAGGGAGAGCAGCACTGATACATACTACAGAGCTAGGGAGAGCAGCACTGATACATACTACAGAGCTAGGGAGAGCAGCACTGATACATACTACAGAGCTAGGGAGAGCAGCACTGATACATACTACAGAGCTGGGGAGAGCAGCACTGATACATACTACAGAGATAGGGAGAGCAGCACTGATACATACTACAGAGCTGGGGAGAGCAGCACTGATACATACTACAGAGCTAGGGAGAGCAGCACTGATACATACTACAGAGCTAGGGAGAGCAGCGCTGATACATACTACAGAGCTAGGGAGAGCAGCGCTGATACATACTACAGAGCTAGGGAGAGCAGCGCTGATACATACTACAGAGCTAGGGAGAGCAGCGCTGATACATACTACAGAGCTGGGGAGAGCAGCGCTGATACATACTACAGAGCTGGGGAGAGCAGCGCTGATACATACTACAGAGCTGGGGAGAGCAGCGCTGATACATACTACAGAGCTGGGGAGAGCAGCGCTGATACATACTACAGAGATGGGGAGAGCAGCGCTGATACATACTACAGAGATGGGGAGAGCAGCGCTGATGCATACTACAGAGCTGGGGAGAGCAGCGCTGATGCATACTACAGAGCTGGGGAGAGCAGCGCTGATGCATACTACAGAGCTGGGGAGAGCAGCGCTGATGCATACTACAGAGCTGGGGAGAGCAGCGCTGATGCATACTACAGAGCTGGGGAGAGCAGCGCTGATGCATACTACAGAGCTGGGGAGAGCAGCGCTGATGCATACTACAGAGCTGGGGAGAGCAGCGCTGATACATACTACAGAGCTGGGGAGAGCAGCGCTGATACATACTACAGAGCTGAGGAGAGCAGCGCTGATGCATACTACAGAGCTGGGGAGAGCAGCGCTGATACATACTACAGAGCTGGGGAGAGCAGCGCTGATACATACTACAGAGCTGGGGAGAGCAGCGCTGATACATACTACAGAGCTGGGGAGAGCAGCGCTGATACATACTACAGAGCTGGGGAGAGCAGCGCTGATACATACTACAGAGCTGGGGAGAGCAGCACTGATACATACTACAGAGATGGGGAGAGCAGCACTGATACATACTACAGAGCTGGGGAGAGCAGCACTGATACATACTACAGAGCTGGGGAGAGCAGCACTGATACATACTACAGAGCTGGGGAGAGCAGCACTGATACATACTACAGGGCTGGGGAGAGCTGCACTGATACTACAGAGCTGGGGAGAGCAGCTATAGCTGTTACCGAGCAGTGAGAAACTAACCAACAACCCAGCAGGCAGTTACAACTGTCTGCAACCCTCCTGCCAAGTCTTGGGCACCTTTAACATCACTCTAGCCAGGCAGGCCTCCAACAACCCCTCTGGTGTTGTGTCGTCTGCCTGCTTCTCTCTCCACTGTTTAAACAGCGGCAGGTGTTGGCTTCAGTCAATCACTTCTGTTTGGTTTAGATTTGGTCCATCCTACCCTCAGAGGAAACCGCAGGCTGTAACTTAATTTCAGGTCTTTATCCTACCCTCAGTAGTTTACGTCCTAGCCTCAGTAGTTTACGTCCTAGCCTCAGTAGTTTACGTCCTAGCCTCAGTAGTTTACGTCCTAGCCTCAGTAGTTTACGTCCTAGCCTCAGTAGTTTACGTCCTACCCTCAGTAGTTTACGTCCTAGCCTCAGTAGTTTACGTCCTAGCCTCAGTAGTTTACGTCCTAGCCTCAGTAGTTTACGTCCTACCCTCAGTAGTTTACGTCCTACCCTCAGTAGTTTACGTCCTAGCCTCAGTAGTTTACGTCCTAGCCTCAGTAGTTTACGTCCTAGCCTCAGTAGTTTACGTCCTAGCCTCAGTAGTTTACGTCCTAGCCTCAGTAGTTTACGTCCTAGCCTCAGTAGTTTACGTCCTAGCCTCAGTAGTTTACGTCCTAGCCTCAGTAGTTTACGTCCTAGCCTCAGTAGTTTACGTCCTAGCCTCAGTAGTTTACGTCCTACCCTCAGTAGTTTACGTCCTAGCCTCAGTAGTTTACGTCCTAGCCTCAGTAGTTTACGTCCTAGCCTCAGTAGTTTACGTCCTAGCCTCAGTAGTTTACGTCCTAGCCTCAGTAGTTTACGTCCTAGCCTCAGTAGTTTACGTCCTAGCCTCAGTAGTTTACGTCCTAGCCTCAGAGGGAATAAAGGATCTCGCCATTAAAATAATCAACATACTTTCAGTCAAATCAGTTGAATTCAGACAAGCCACCCTCCTTAACAGACAAGTGTTCCGTTCGTTCCGTTCCACAAAGAATCTAAAACAACCAACTCTGTTTCTCACGCAGTGCGGATTCTCCTTTGCTGTGGATCCGGATCGATCCAGACATGTCTATCCTGCGTAAGGTGGAGTTTGAGCAGGCAGACTTCATGTGGCAGTACCAGCTCAGGTACAGGACTCTTCACCTTTTGCTTTTATTAACTGGCCGTTGCATGGATTTGTTTCTTCATGTATTCTTGAGCACAAGTTAAAAAAGACTATCCTTATTTACAAACATGACAAAGATGACTACAGATCACGCCACAGAGCCGTGACCACAGATCACGCCACAGAGCCGTGACCACAGATCACGCCACAGAGCCGTGACCACAGATCACGCCACAGAGCCGTGACCACAGATCACGCCACAGAGCCGTGACCACAGATCACGCCACAGAGCCGTGACCACAGATCACGCCACAGAGCAATGATTGCACAAGCTATAGATCTGACATTTCAACATGAAGTTCAATGCGAACTAGAAAAGGTGTGTTTGCTTGTCCTGGAAGTATTCTTCATGGTTCAGAACTATCTTCCTCAGGTACGAACGGGACGTAGTGGCCCAGGAGGAGTCTATTTTAGCCCTGGAGAAGTTCCCCACGCCGGCCTCCCGTCTGGCCCTCACTGACATCCTAGAACAGGACCAGTGTTTCTACAAGGTCCGCCAGGGGGCCTGCTTCTGCCTCGCCAAGGTAAGAAGTACACTTCACCCACCCATCCATCTTTATCCCTCCATTGATTCATTAACCATGGTAGGGTTTTAGTGTGATGAATCCAGAGTTGAGCACATCATTCCTTTATTCTAAGTCAAGGGGACTGCTGTGCCATTAGGCCACTAACCTTCCTAGTCTTCGTTCTTCTTTTAAAACCTAATTCCACAACCCCTGTAGAACGTTATCCTCCTATATCTGATTGATTTCCTCCATTTATAATATTTTCATCTGAACCCATATTTCCTTAAAATCAAAAATGGATGTGGAGTTCCATCAGGTTTCATTGGCTTCCAGAATTGAATTTAGCTAGTTGATGGTCTTTCAGACCACAGGATGTTAACGGGTAACCCTGATAGCCTTGGCAGGCCGGTGATAGGCTGTCTTTGTTGAAAGAGTGGGAGCCGGCAGGAAAGGCTTAAGGCAAGTCCAAGCAGAGTCCACACCCACACTTAGATACACACACTCACATATACACACACCCGTCCACCCCAGGGCCTTGTGTTTACCTTGCCCTCAGCTCTGTCCTTCTCTCTAATATCCTGCTGAGAGAGAGCAGGGAGACCCTCAGCTCTGTCCTTCTCTAATATCCTGCTGAGAGAGAGCAGGTAGACCCTCAGCTCTGTCCTTCTCTAATATCCTGCTGAGAGAGAGCAGGTAGACCCTCAGCTCTGTCCTTCTCTAATATCCTGCTGAGAGAGAGCAGGAAGACCCTCAGCTCTGTCCTTCTCTAATATCCTGCTGAGAGAGAGCAGGGAGACCCTCAGCTCTGTTCTTCTCTCTAATATCCTGCTGAGAGAGAGCAGGGAGACCCTCAGCTCTGTCCTTCTCTAATATCCTGCTGAGATAGAGCAGGGAGACCCTCAGCTCTGTCCTTCTCTAATATCCTGCTGAGAGAGAGCAGGTAGACCCTCAGCTCTGTTCTTCTCTAATATCCTGCTGAGAGAGAGCAGGGAGACCCTCAGCTCTGTCCTTCTCTAATATCCTGCTGAGAGAGAGCAGGTAGACCCTCAGCTCTGTCCTTCTCTAATATCCTGCTGAGAGAGAGCAGGGAGACCCTCAGCTCTGTCCTTCTCTCTAATATCCTGCTGAGAGAGAGCAGGTAGACCCTCAGCTCTGTCCTTCTCTAATATCCTGCTGAGAGAGAGCAGGGAGACCCTCAGCTCTGTCCTTCTCTCTAATATCCTGCTGAGAGAGAGCAGGTAGACCCTCAGCTCTGTCCTTCTCTAATATCCTGCTGAGAGAGAGCAGGTAGACCCTCAGCTCTGTTCTTCTCTAATATCCTGCTGAGAGAGAGCAGGGAGACCCTCAGCTCTGTCCTTCTCTAATATCCTGCTGAGAGAGAGCAGGGAGACCCTCAGCTCTGTCCTTCTCTAATATCCTGCTGAGAGAGAGCAGGGAGACCCTCAGCTCTGTCCTTCTCTCTAATATCCTGCTGAGAGAGAGCAGGTAGACCCTCAGCTCTGTTTTTCTCTCTAATATCCTGCTGAGAGAGAGCAGGGAGACCCTCAGCTCTGTCCTTCTCTCTAATATCCTGCTGAGAGAGAGCAGGGAGACCCTCAGCTCTGTCCTTCTCTAATATCCTGCTGAGAGAGAGCAGGGAGACCCTCAGCTCTGTCCTTCTCTAATATCCTGCTGAGAGAGAGCAGGGAGACCCTCAGCTCTGTCCTTCTCTAATATCCTGCTGAGAGAGAGCAGGTAGACCCTCAGCTCTGTTCTTCTCTAATATCCTGCTGAGAGAGAGCAGGGAGACCCTCAGCTCTGTCCTTCTCTAATATCCTGCTGAGAGAGCAGGTAGACCCTCAGCTCTGTCCTTCTCTAATATCCTGCTGAGAGAGAGCAGGGAGACCCTCAGCTCTGTCCTTCTCTCTAATATCCTGCTGAGAGAGAGCAGGTAGACCCTCAGCTCTGTCCTTCTCTAATATCCTGCTGAGAGAGAGCAGGTAGACCCTCAGCTCTGTCCTTCTCTAATATCCTGCTGAGAGAGAGCAGGGAGACCCTCAGCTCTGTCCTTCTCTAATATCCTGCTGAGAGAGAGCAGGGAGACCCTCAGCTCTGTCCTTCTCTAATATCCTGCTGAGAGAGAGCAGGTAGACCCTCAGCTCTGTTCTTCTCTAATATCCTGCTGAGAGAGAGCAGGGAGACCCTCAGCTCTGTCCTTCTCTAATATCCTGCTGAGAGAGCAGGTAGACCCTCAGCTCTGTCCTTCTCTAATATCCTGCTGAGAGAGAGCAGGGAGACCCTCAGCTCTGTCCTTCTCTCTAATATCCTGCTGAGAGAGAGCAGGTAGACCCTCAGCTCTGTCCTTCTCTAATATCCTGCTGAGAGAGAGCAGGTAGACCCTCAGCTCTGTCCTTCTCTAATATCCTGCTGAGAGAGAGCAGGGAGACCCTCAGCTCTGTCCTTCTCTAATATCCTGCTGAGAGAGCAGGTAGACCCTCAGCTCTGTTCTTCTCTCTAATATCCTGCTGAGAGAGAGCAGGGAGACCCTCAGCTCTGTCCTTCTCTAATATCCTGCTGAGAGAGAGCAGGAAGACCCTCAGCTCTGTCCTTCTCTAATATCCTGCTGAGATAGAGCAGGGAGACCCTCAGCTCTGTCCTTCTCTAATATCCTGCTGAGAGAGAGCAGGTAGACCCTCAGCTCTGTTCTTCTCTAATATCCTGCTGAGAGAGAGCAGGGAGACCCTCAGCTCTGTCCTTCTCTAATATCCTGCTGAGAGAGAGCAGGTAGACCCTCAGCTCTGTCCTTCTCTAATATCCTGCTGAGAGAGAGCAGGGAGACCCTCAGCTCTGTCCTTCTCTCTAATATCCTGCTGAGAGAGAGCAGGTAGACCCTCAGCTCTGTCCTTCTCTAATATCCTGCTGAGAGAGAGCAGGTAGACCCTCAGCTCTGTCCTTCTCTAATATCCTGCTGAGAGAGAGCAGGGAGACCCTCAGCTCTGTCCTTCTCTAATATCCTGCTGAGAGAGAGCAGGGAGACCCTCAGCTCTGTCCTTCTCTAATATCCTGCTGAGAGAGAGCAGGGAGACCCTCAGCTCTGTCCTTCTCTCTAATATCCTGCTGAGAGAGAGCAGGTAGACCCTCAGCTCTGTCCTTCTCTAATATCCTGCTGAGAGAGAGCAGGTAGACCCTCAGCTCTGTTCTTCTCTAATATCCTGCTGAGAGAGAGCAGGGAGACCCTCAGCTCTGTCCTTCTCTAATATCCTGCTGAGAGAGAGCAGGGAGACCCTCAGCTCTGTCCTTCTCTAATATCCTGCTGAGAGAGAGCAGGGAGACCCTCAGCTCTGTCCTTCTCTCTAATATCCTGCTGAGAGAGAGCAGGTAGACCCTCAGCTCTGTTTTTCTCTCTAATATCCTGCTGAGAGAGAGCAGGGAGACCCTCAGCTCTGTCCTTCTCTCTAATATCCTGCTGAGAGAGAGCAGGGAGACCCTCAGCTCTGTCCTTCTCTAATATCCTGCTGAGAGAGAGCAGGGAGACCCTCAGCTCTGTCCTTCTCTAATATCCTGCTGAGAGAGAGCAGGGAGACCCTCAGCTCTGTCCTTCTCTAATATCCTGCTGAGAGAGAGCAGGTAGACCCTCAGCTCTGTTCTTCTCTAATATCCTGCTGAGAGAGAGCAGGGAGACCCTCAGCTCTGTCCTTCTCTAATATCCTGCTGAGAGAGCAGGTAGACCCTCAGCTCTGTCCTTCTCTAATATCCTGCTGAGAGAGAGCAGGGAGACCCTCAGCTCTGTCCTTCTCTCTAATATCCTGCTGAGAGAGAGCAGGTAGACCCTCAGCTCTGTCCTTCTCTAATATCCTGCTGAGAGAGAGCAGGTAGACCCTCAGCTCTGTCCTTCTCTAATATCCTGCTGAGAGAGAGCAGGGAGACCCTCAGCTCTGTCCTTCTCTAATATCCTGCTGAGAGAGCAGGTAGACCCTCAGCTCTGTTCTTCTCTCTAATATCCTGCTGAGAGAGAGCAGGGAGACCCTCAGCTCTGTCCTTCTCTAATATCCTGCTGAGAGAGAGCAGGAAGACCCTCAGCTCTGTCCTTCTCTAATATCCTGCTGAGATAGAGCAGGGAGACCCTCAGCTCTGTCCTTCTCTAATATCCTGCTGAGAGAGAGCAGGTAGACCCTCAGCTCTGTTCTTCTCTAATATCCTGCTGAGAGAGAGCAGGGAGACCCTCAGCTCTGTCCTTCTCTAATATCCTGCTGAGAGAGAGCAGGTAGACCCTCAGCTCTGTCCTTCTCTAATATCCTGCTGAGAGAGAGCAGGGAGACCCTCAGCTCTGTCCTTCTCTCTAATATCCTGCTGAGAGAGAGCAGGTAGACCCTCAGCTCTGTCCTTCTCTAATATCCTGCTGAGAGAGAGCAGGTAGACCCTCAGCTCTGTCCTTCTCTAATATCCTGCTGAGAGAGAGCAGGGAGACCCTCAGCTCTGTCCTTCTCTAATATCCTGCTGAGAGAGAGCAGGGAGACCCTCAGCTCTGTCCTTCTCTAATATCCTGCTGAGAGAGAGCAGGGAGACCCTCAGCTCTGTCCTTCTCTCTAATATCCTGCTGAGAGAGAGCAGGTAGACCCTCAGCTCTGTCCTTCTCTAATATCCTGCTGAGAGAGAGCAGGTAGACCCTCAGCTCTGTTCTTCTCTAATATCCTGCTGAGAGAGAGCAGGGAGACCCTCAGCTCTGTCCTTCTCTAATATCCTGCTGAGAGAGAGCAGGGAGACCCTCAGCTCTGTCCTTCTCTAATATCCTGCTGAGAGAGAGCAGGTAGACCCTCAGCTCTGTCCTTCTCTAATATCCTGCTGAGAGAGAGCAGGTAGACCCTCAGCTCTGTCCTTCTCTAATATCCTGCTGAGAGAGAGCAGGGAGACCCTCAGCTCTGTCCTTCTCTCTAATATCCTGCTGAGAGAGAGCAGGTAGACCCTCAGCTCTGTCCTTCTCTAATATCCTGCTGAGAGAGAGCAGGTAGACCCTCAGCTCTGTCCTTCTCTAATATCCTGCTGAGAGAGAGCAGGGAGACCCTCAGCTCTGTCCTTCTCTAATATCCTGCTGAGAGAGAGCAGGGAGACCCTCAGCTCTGTCCTTCTCTAATATCCTGCTGAGAGAGAGCAGGGAGACCCTCAGCTCTGTCCTTCTCTCTAATATCCTGCTGAGAGAGAGCAGGTAGACCCTCAGCTCTGTCCTTCTCTAATATCCTGCTGAGAGAGAGCAGGTAGACCCTCAGCTCTGTTCTTCTCTAATATCCTGCTGAGAGAGAGCAGGGAGACCCTCAGCTCTGTCCTTCTCTAATATCCTGCTGAGAGAGAGCAGGGAGACCCTCAGCTCTGTCCTTCTCTAATATCCTGCTGAGAGAGAGCAGGGAGACCCTCAGCTCTGTCCTTCTCTCTAATATCCTGCTGAGAGAGAGCAGGTAGACCCTCAGCTCTGTCCTTCTCTAATATCCTGCTGAGAGAGAGCAGGTAGACCCTCAGCTCTGTCCTTCTCTAATATCCTGCTGAGAGAGAGCAGGGAGACCCTCAGCTCTGTCCTTCTCTAATATCCTGCTGAGAGAGAGCAGGGAGACCCTCAGCTCTGTCCTTCTCTAATATCCTGCTGAGAGAGAGCAGGGAGACCCTCAGCTCTGTCCTTCTCTCTAATATCCTGCTGAGAGAGAGCAGGTAGACCCTCAGCTCTGTCCTTCTCTAATATCCTGCTGAGAGAGAGCAGGTAGACCCTCAGCTCTGTTCTTCTCTAATATCCTGCTGAGAGAGAGCAGGGAGACCCTCAGCTCTGTCCTTCTCTAATATCCTGCTGAGAGAGAGCAGGGAGACCCTCAGCTCTGTCCTTCTCTAATATCCTGCTGAGAGAGAGCAGGTAGACCCTCAGCTCTGTTCTTCTCTAATATCCTGCTGAGAGAGAGCAGGGAGACCCTCAGCTCTGTCCTTCTCTAATATCCTGCTGAGAGAGCAGGTAGACCCTCAGCTCTGTCCTTCTCTAATATCCTGCTGAGAGAGAGCAGGTAGACCCTCAGCTCTGTCCTTCTCTAATATCCTGCTGAGAGAGAGCAGGGAGACCCTCAGCTCTGTCCTTCTCTAATATCCTGCTGAGAGAGAGCAGGGAGACCCTCAGCTCTGTCCTTCTCTAATATCCAGCTGAGAGAGAGCAGGGAGACCCTCAGCTCTGTCCTTCTCTCTAATATCCTGCTGAGAGAGAGCAGGTAGACCCTCAGCTCTGTCCTTCTCTCTAATATCCTGCTGAGAGAGAGCAGGTAGACCCTCAGCTCTGTCTCTTCTCTAATATCCTGCTGAGAGAGAGCAGGGAGACCCTCAGCTCTGTCCTTCTCTCTAATATCCTGCTGAGAGAGAGCAGGGAGACCCTCTGCTCTGTCCTTCTCTAATATCCTGCTGAGAGAGAGCAGGGAGACCCTCAGCTCTGTCCTTCTCTAATATCCTGCTGAGAGAGAGCAGGGAAACCCTCAGCTCTGTCCTTCTCTAATATCCTGCTGAGAGAGAGCAGGGAGACCCTCAGCTCTGTCCTTCTCTAATATCCTGCTGAGAGAGAGCAGGTAGACCCTCAGCTCTGTTCTTCTCTAATATCCTGCTGAGAGAGAGCAGGGAGACCCTCAGCTCTGTCCTTCTCTAATATCCTGCTGAGAGAGCAGGTAGACCCTCAGCTCTGTCCTTCTCTAATATCCTGCTGAGAGAGAGCAGGGAGACCCTCAGCTCTGTCCTTCTCTCTAATATCCTGCTGAGAGAGACAGGTAGACCCTCAGCTCTGTCCTTCTCTAATATCCTGCTGAGAGAGAGCAGGTAGACCCTCAGCTCTGTCCTTCTCTAATATCCTGCTGAGAGAGAGCAGGGAGACCCTCAGCTCTGTCCTTCTCTAATATCCTGCTGAGAGAGCAGGTAGACCCTCAGCTCTGTTCTTCTCTCTAATATCCTGCTGAGAGAGAGCAGGGAGACCCTCAGCTCTGTCCTTCTCTAATATCCTGCTGAGAGAGAGCAGGAAGACCCTCAGCTCTGTCCTTCTCTAATATCCTGCTGAGATAGAGCAGGGAGACCCTCAGCTCTGTCCTTCTCTAATATCCTGCTGAGAGAGAGCAGGTAGACCCTCAGCTCTGTTCTTCTCTAATATCCTGCTGAGAGAGAGCAGGGAGACCCTCAGCTCTGTCCTTCTCTAATATCCTGCTGAGAGAGGCAGGTAGACCCTCAGCTCTGTCCTTCTCTAATATCCTGCTGAGAGAGAGCAGGGAGACCCTCAGCTCTGTCCTTCTCTCTAATATCCTGCTGAGAGAGAGCAGGTAGACCCTCAGCTCTGTCCTTCTCTAATATCCTGCTGAGAGAGAGCAGGTAGACCCTCAGCTCTGTCCTTCTCTTAATATCCTGCTGAGAGAGAGCAGGGAGACCCTCAGCTCTGTCCTTCTCTAATATCCTGCTGAGAGAGAGCAGGGAGACCCTCAGCTCTGTCCTTCTCTCTAATATCCTGCTGAGAGAGAGCAGGTAGACCCTCAGCTCTGTCCTTCTCTAATATCCTGCTGAGAGAGAGCAGGGAGACCCTCAGCTCTGTCCTTCTCTAATATCCTGCTGAGAGAGAGCAGGGAGACCCTCAGCTCTGTCCTTCTCTCTAATATCCTGCTGAGAGAGAGCAGGGAGACCCTCAGCTCTGTTTTCTCTCTCAATATCCTGCTGAGAGAGAGCAGGGAGACCCTCAGCTCTGTCCTTCTCTCTAATATCCTGCTGAGAGAGAGCAGGGAGACCCTCAGCTCTGTCCTTCTCTTAATATCCTGCTGAGAGAGAGCAGGGAGACCCTCAGCTCTGTCCTTCTCTAATATCCTGCTGAGAGAGAGCAGGGAGACCCTCAGCTCTGTCCTTCTCTAATATCCTGCTGAGAGAGAGCAGGTAGACCCTCAGCTCTGTCCTTCTCTAATATCCTGCTGAGAGAGAGCAGGGAGACCCTCAGCTCTGTCCTTCTCTAATATCCTGCTGAGAGAGCAGGTAGACCCTCAGCTCTGTCCTTCTCTAATATCCTGCTGAGAGAGCAGGTAGACCCTCAGCTCTGTCCTTCTCTAATATCCTGCTGAGAGAGAGCAGGGAGACCCTCAGCTCTGTCCTTCTCTCTAATATCCTGCTGAGATAGAGCAGGTAGACCCTCAGCTCTGTCCTTCTCTAATATCCTGCTGAGAGAGAGCAGGTAGACCCTCAGCTCTGTCCTTCTCTAATATCCTGCTGAGAGAGAGCAGGGAGACCCTCAGCTCTGTCCTTCTCTAATATCCTGCTGAGAGAGCAGGTAGACCCTCAGCTCTGTTCTTCTCTCTAATATCCTGCTGAGAGAGAGCAGGGAGACCCTCAGCTCTGTCCTTCTCTAATATCCTGCTGAGAGAGAGCAGGAAGACCCTCAGCTCTGTCCTTCTCTAATATCCTGCTGAGATAGAGCAGGGAGACCCTCAGCTCTGTCCTTCTCTAATATCCTGCTGAGAGAGAGCAGGTAGACCCTCAGCTCTGTTCTTCTCTAATATCCTGCTGAGAGAGAGCAGGAGACCCTCAGCTCTGTCCTTCTCTAATATCCTGCTGAGAGAGAGCAGGTAGACCCTCAGCTCTGTCCTTCTCTAATATCCTGCTGAGAGAGAGCAGGGAGACCCTCAGCTCTGTCCTTCTCTCTAATATCCTGCTGAGAGAGAGCAGGTAGACCCTCAGCTCTGTCCTTCTCTAATATCCTGCTGAGAGAGAGCAGGTAGACCCTCAGCTCTGTCCTTCTCTAATATCCTGCTGAGAGAGAGCAGGTAGACCCTCAGCTCTGTCCTTCTCTAATATCCTGCTGAGAGAGAGCAGGTAGACCCTCAGCTGTCCTTCTCTAATATCCTGCTGAGAGAGAGCAGGGAGACCCTCAGCTCTGTCCTTCTCTAATATCCTGCTGAGAGAGAGCAGGGAGACCCTCAGCTCTGTTCTTCTCTAATATCCTGCTGAGAGAGAGCAAAGAGACCCTCAGCTCTGTCCTTCTCTAATATCCTGCTGAGAGAGAGCAGATATACCCTCAGCTCTGTCCTTCTCTAATATCCTGCTGAGAGAGCAGGGAGACCCTCAGCTCTGTTCTTCTCTAATATCCTGCTGAGAGAGCAGGGAGACCTTCAGCTCTGTCCTTCTCTAATATCCTGCTGAGAGAGCAGGGAGACCCTCAGCTCTGTCCTTCTCTCTAATATCCTGCTGAGAGAGAGCAGGGAGACCCTCAGCTCTGTCACTTCCTCATGTAACAGGCTAGAAGCCAGTCTGCTAGAAGCCAATTGTTCTGAACTCTGGAAAATCTAATCATAGTTACACTCTCTTGTCCCCTTGCAGTTAACTTTCAAATGAGTAGCACAACGTTTTGTCTAGGAAACCTTCAGAGTGTCATGTGTCATCCTAGTTAGATTACTAGCTAATACGTCTATTATTTAGTGTCTTCTGTGTCTAGATAGTGAAACTCCACTCTTCTGTGAAGTGCCTGTTCACCAGGATAGCTAGCTGTCACACATCAGCTCAAATAGAAGAGGAGGAGGAAGCTGTATCACGTATTTCCTGTTTTTAATATTCATAGATAGCCAACTCCATGATGAGCACCTGGACCGGTCCTCCAGCCATGAAGTCTCTGTTCACCAGGATGTTCTGCTGTAAGAGCTGTCCAAACATCGTCAAGACCAACACCTTCATCAGCTTCCAGAGCTACTTCCTACAGAAGGTATTTAACGTAGATCACGAGACTGTCTGTTTGTTAAATATCTTATCAGTCATGGGATACGTGTTACACACTGTAGAGGTTTTTACTTCGTCACAGAACCTAAACCTTTAGGAAACAATGGCGGACAAAATCTGAATTCGTTTCCTTGTAAATTGCAAGAAATGTGTAATACAGTGGTCCAGTATTTTGGCGTGTGTAATGAGCTGTGTTTGATTTATACCTAGACCATGCCTGTAGCCATGGCTCAGCTCAGAGACATCCAGAACCTCTGTCCCAAAGACGTCCTCAACTTCATCCTGGACCTCATCAAGTACAACGACAACAGGAAGAACAAGGTGAGATGGGGTTTGTTCTGTTGTGACCAATGAATAGAAGGGGACAGGGTGAAGGAGATGAACCGTTCAGAGAGTGTTGGACCAGGGATCGCCATCGTTGGTAATCCTGTATGGTGTTCTGGAGTTGGCTGTGCTGACCACTGGGCCAGACTGACCCGGCACTAATGGCTTTAATGTTGTCTTTCTCTTTTCCCCTAGTTCTCTGACAACTACTACCGTGCCGAGCTGATTGATGCCCTCACCAACTCCCTGACCCCGGCCATCAGCATCAGTAACGAGGTGCGCACCGTGGACAACCTCAACGGAGACGTACGCCTCATCCTGGAGGAGATCACACGGTCTCTTAACATGGAGAAACTACTGCCCAGCTACCGCAACACCATCACTGTCAGGTAGAGATAATCACTATATAAACTAAACATCCTGGAGGAGATCATCACTACTGTCCAGCTACCACAACACCATCACTGTCAGGTAGAGATAATCACTACTATAGATACCATTATACTATATAAACTAAACATCCTGGAGGAGATCATCACTACTGTCCAGCTACCACAACACCATCACTGTCAGGTAGAGATAATCACTACTATAGATACCCACTATACATTATACTATATAAACTAAACATCCTGGAGGAGATCATCACTACTGTCCAGCTACCACAACACCATCACTGTCAGGTAGAGATAATCACTACCATAGATACCCACTATACATTATACTATATAAACTAAACATAAATGGTGGTTGTAAATGGTGGTTTTTAGTGGTGGTACCTGTGGGTGGTGGTAAATGGTGGTGGTAAATGGTGGTGGTAAATGATGGTGGTGAATGTGGGTGGTAAGTGGTGGTGGTAAGTGGTGGTGGTAAATGGTGGTGGTAAATGGTGGTGGTGGTAAATGCGGGTGCTTGATGTCAGTGTTTTGATTGGCCGCTTTTAGTGGCTGGTTTTACATTGTGTTGATCGATAAACGATTGACCAAATAGTGGTTGACCTAAAGTGTCATTGTTGAACTGGCTGGTGTGGAAGCTTTTTGGCCCTTGTACCCTCTCCCCAAATATTGCCAAACACGTCCCGTACAGGAAGCTAGTTGAGTGCCAGGGTAAACTTTCCCACCTGCATGATCTTATCAATCAAAATGCCTTCAAGGCACAATCTGCAACTTTGATTTCCAGTTGTAGAACTCCAAATCTTTTTAACCCTAAAGGGTATTGGTGCGTTAGAAATCAGGAACTATGATTAGGCTTATAGCTGAGTGACCCCTCTCTTGCCTCCATTTCTCTCTCGCTCTCGCTCTCGCTCGCTCTCTCCTCCATCCCCCCTCTCTTTCTTCCCTCTCTCCAGTTGTCTCAGAGCTATCCGGATGCTTCAGAAGAATGGTCATATTCCCAGTGACCCCTCTCTGTTTAAATCCTATGCAGAATATGGACACTTTGTGGATGTGCGTGTCGCAGCACTGGAAGCTGTGGTGGACTACACAAGAGGTATACATCAAACTAGTAGTAGTGAAGTTGGTAGGACACACCCTATTCCCTATGTAGTGCACTACATTTAGCCAGATCAACATAGGGTTAGAATTAGTCCCATAGGGCTCTAACCAGAAGTAGTGCACTTGACTACAGAGCATTCAGAAAGTATTCAGACCCCTTGACTTTTCCCACATTTTTTACGTTACAGCCTTATTCTGAAATGGATTAAATTGTTTTCTTTTCTCATCAATCTACACACAATATCCCATAATGACAAACCAAAAACAGGTTCTTGGTCACCTCCAGATCTGTGCCTCGACACAAGCCTGTCTCGGCGCTCTACGGACAATTCCTTCCACCTCATGGCTTGGTTTTTGCTCTGACATGCACTGTCAACTGTAGGACCTTTATTTAGACAGGTGTGTGTCTTTACAAATCATGTCCAATCAATTGAATTTACCACAGGTGGACTCCAATCAAGTTGTAGAAACATCAAGGATGATCAATGGAAACAGGATGCACCTGAGCTCAATTTTGAGTTTATAGCAAAGGGTCTGAATACTTGCAATAATGTTTCAAAAACTTTATTTGCTTTGTCATTATGAGGTATTGTGTGTAGACTGAGGAAAAACATGTATTTAATCCATTTTAGAATAAGGCTGTAACGTAACAAAATGTGGAAAGGAATACTTTCCGAATGCACTCTACAAGGAGACTAGCGTGCCATTTCAGACACGGCCTAGTTCTCTGGGGTGAACACCTTGACCCTAAATATCCCTCCATCCAGACTGTCACCAGTCAGTCTGTTTTAATCTCTGGGGTGAACACCTTGACCCTAAATATCCCTCCATCCAGACTGTCACCAGTCAGTCTGTTTTAATCTCTGGGGTGAACACCTTGACCCTAAATATCCCTCCATCCAGACTGTCACCAGTCAGTCTGTTTTAATCTCTGGGGTGAACACCTTGACCCTAAATATCCCTCCATCCAGACTGTCACCAGTCAGTCTGTTTTAATCTCTGGGGTGAACACCTTGACCCTAAATATCCCTCCATCCAGACTGAATGGCATCTTTCTCAGTCGTCAGTCTGTTTCACTCTGTGGGCTGTAGCTACTAGCTAGAGAGACAGCATCTCACCTGTAGAAGCAACATGCACACACACACACACACACACACACACACACACACACACACACACACACACACACTCCCTGCTATAAACCTCATAATAAACTGTGTGGTTCCAGCCCTGAATGCTGATTGGCTGACAGCCGTGGTATATCAGAGGTATACCCGTATACCACGGGTAGGACAAAAACATGTATTTACTGCGCTAATTACATTAGTAACCAGTTTATAATAGCAATAAGACACCTCTGGGGTTTGTGTTGTATGGCCTATACACCACGGCTAAGGGCTGTATCCAGGCACTCCGCGATGCGTCGTGCATAAGAAAAACCCTTAGCCGTGGTATTGGCCATATACCACAAACCACAAAGGTGTCTTACTGCTTAATGAATCAACCTCCCAGTCCATGCTGTCCTCAGATAAGGCTCTGGACAGAAGTAGTGCACTAAAGTAATGCCATTTTGGACACATCCTGGGGTTTAACCCTAAATGTTCATCTCCCTCCATCCAGACAGTTTCACTCCGTCTACCGAGAGAGTAGAGAGTTCCTGTTATAGTAGTAACATCACACTGACTCCTACCCAGAGAGTATCCCTTCTTGTTATAGTAGTAACATCACACTGACTCCTACCCAGAGAGTATCCCTTCTTGTTATAGTAGTAACATCACACTGACTCCTACCTAGAGAGTATCCCTTCTTGTTATAGTAGTAACATCACACTGACTCCTACCCAGAGAGTATCCCTTCTTGTTATAGTAGTAACATCACACTGACTCCTACCCAGAGAGTATCCCTTCTTGTTATAGTAGTAACATCACACTGACTCCTACCCAGAGAGTATCCCTTCTTGTTATAGTAGTAACATCACACTGACTCCTACCTAGAGAGTATCCCTTCTTGTTATTGTAGTAACATCACACTGACTCCTACCTAGAGAGTATCCCTTCTTGTTATAGTAGTAACATCACACTGACTCCTACCCAGAGAGTATCCCTTCTTGTTATAGTAGTAACATCACACTGACTCCTACCCAGAGAGTATCCCTTCTTGTTATAGTAGTAACATCACACTGACTCCTACCCAGAGAGTATCCCTTCTTGTTATAGTAGTAACATCACACTGACTCCTATCTAGAGAGTATCCCTTCTTGTTATAGTAGTAACATCACACTGACTCCTACCCAGAGAGTATCCCTTCTTGTTATAGTAGTAACATCACACTGACTCCTATCTAGAGAGTATCCCTTCTTGTTATAGTAGTAACATCACACTGACTCCTACCCAGAGAGTATCCCTTCTTGTTATAGTAGTAACATCACACTGACTCCTACCCAGAGAGTATCCCTTCTTGTTATAGTAGTAACATCACACTGACTCCTACCCAGAGAGTATCCCTTCTTGTTATAGTAGTAACATCACACTGACTCCTGTCTAGAGAGTATCCCTTCTTGTTATAGTAGTAACATCACACTGACTCCTACCCAGAGAGTATCCCTTCTTGTTATAGTAGTAACATCACACTGACTCCTATCTAGAGAGTATCCCTTCTTGTTATAGTAGTAACATCACACTGACTCCTACCCAGAGAGTATCCCTTCTTGTTATAGTAGTAACATCACACTGACTCCTACCCAGAGAGTATCCCTTCTTGTTATAGTAGTAACATCACACTGACTCCTACCCAGAGAGTATCCCTTTCCAACACGCTCTGACTCCCACACACAATCCCTGCTGATGATGAATTATGTTTATAAATCTCACAGCCCTGCCTGCCTACCTGGCTGTCAGGACAGAGGTGTGTGTGTGGTCTGTTTTAACATGCTGTTTATTGCTAGTTGACAGGAGCTCCGTGGAACTGCAGTGGCTGCTCAACATGGTCCAGAATGATCCGGCTCATTACATCAGGTACTGTGTGTGTGTGTGTGTGTGTGTGTGTGTGTGTGTGTGTGTGTGTGTGTGTGTGTGTGTGTGTGTGTGTGTGTGTGTGTGTGTGTGTGTGTGTGTGTGTGTGTGTGTGTGTGTGTGTGTGGGGCTGGCTGCCTAATACATAAAGATGCATCATCGTGTATTTATCTGGCTTCAAAATATGGGGACATTTTGTCTTAAGGCAGCAAGACAA
Source organism: Salmo salar (assembly GCF_905237065.1). Classification (NCBI taxonomy): domain Eukaryota; kingdom Metazoa; phylum Chordata; class Actinopteri; order Salmoniformes; family Salmonidae; genus Salmo; species Salmo salar. Next base: position 23,103 of record NW_025549927.1, on the reverse strand, counting down.
CAGGGTAGTTATTTATTTAGTGCTGTGTAAAAACAAGGACTGTTACAGTGAATTTATCAACTGATTAACTCATTTAGACCTGTAGTCTGAGGAAATGTATTGATGATACTTAATGCTCAGCCGTTTGAATCTAAATATATTCATCCTGATTGTTTCCCTTATTAGTGGATATTTTCCATGTCCCAGGAAAGGTGTTATGTGATGGTTTGTCCCAGGAAAGGTGTTATGTGATGGTTTGTCAGGGAAAGGTGTTATGTGACGGTTTGTCCCAGGAAAGGTGTAATGTGACGGTTTGTCCCAGGAAAGGTGTTATGTGACGGTCTGTCCCAGGAAAGGTGTTATGTGACGGTTTGTCCCAGGAAAGGTGTTATGTGATGGTTTGTCCCAGGAAAGGTGTTATGTGATGGTTTGTCCCAGGAAAGGTGTTATGTGACGGTTTGTCCCAGGAAAGGTGTTATGTGATGGTTTGTCCCAGGAAAGGTGTTATGTGATGGTTTGTCAGGGAAAGGTGTTATGTGACGGTTTGTCCCAGGAAAGGTGTTATGTGACGGTCTGTCCCAGGAAAGGTGTTATGTGACAGTTTGTCCCATGTAAGGTGTTATGTGACGGTTTGTCCCAGGAAAGGTGTTATGTGATGGTTTGTCCCAGGAAAGGTGTTATGTGATGGTTTGTCCCAAGAAAGGTGTTATGTGATGGTTTGTCCCAGGAAAGGTGTTATGTTACGGTTTGTCCCAGGAAAGGTGTTATGTGATGGTTTGTCCCAGGAAAGGTGTTATGTGACGGTTTGTCAGGGAAAGGTGTTATGTGACGGTTTGTCCCATGTAAGGTGTTATGTGACGGTTTGTCCCAGGAAAGGTGTTATGTGATGGTTTGTCAGGGAAAGGTGTTATGTGATGGTTTGTCAGGGAAAGGTGTTATGTGACGGTTTGTCGGGGAAAGGTGTTATGTGACGATTTGTCCCAGGAAAGGTGTTATGTGACGATTTGTCCCAGGAAAGGTGTTATGTGACGGTTTGTCCCATGTAAGGTGTTATGTGATGGTGTGTCCCAGGAAAGGTGTTATGTGATGGTGTGTCCCAGGAAAGGTGTTATGTGATGGTGTGTCCCAGGAGAGGTGTTATGTGATGGTGTGTCCCAGGAAAGGTGTTATGTGATGGTTTGTCCCAGGAAATGTGTTATGTGATGGTTTGTCAGGGAAAGGTGTTATGTGATGGTTTGTCCCAGGAAAGGTGTTATGTGATGGTTTGTCAGGGAAAGGTGTTATGTGATGGTTTGTCCCAGGAAATGTGTTATGTGATGGTTTGTCAGGGAAAGGTGTTATGTGATGGTCTGTGGCTGTGAAGTAACAGGATGTTAACCTTTACTTTCTCTCTGTTCGTTCAGACACAAGATTTTAAGCATGCTGGGTAAAAACCCTCCCTTCACCAAAGCAGCCGAGTCTCCTCTCTGCAACGAGGCTCTGGTCGACCAGCTGTGGAAACTCATGAACTCAGGTGAGACCTTAGTACATCTTAAATGGCACCCTATTCCCTATATAGTGCACCACTGTTGACCAGAGCCCTATTGGACCCTATTCCCTATATAGTGCACCACTGTTGACCAGAGCCCTATTGGACCCTATTCCCTATGTAGTGCACTATGTTTGACCAGAGCCCACATAAAGCTTGTTGGGCTCTGGATCAAAAAGGAGTGTACTATGTAGCAAATAGGGTGCCATTTAAGATCAGACATAACTAATCAAACCTGATGAGATGCAGTACAGACAGAGACCCCCAGGCCTGGCTAGTCAAACCCCCAACCTGGGGCTGGTGTGATATCCACTCAGGCCTGGCTAGTCAAACCCCCAACCTGGGGCTGGTGTGATATCCACTCAGGCCTGGCTAGTCAAACCCCCAACCTGGGGCTGGTGTGATATCCACTCAGGCCTGGCTAGTCAAACCCCCAACCTGGGGCTGGTGTGATATCCACTCAGGCCTGGCTAGTCAAACCCCCAACCTGGGGCTGGTGTGATATCCACTCAGGCCTGGCTAGTCAAACCCCCAACCTGGGGCTGGTGTGATATCCACTCCAGGCCTGGCTAGTCAAACCCCCAACCTGGGGCTGGTGTGATATCCACTCAGACCTGGCTAGTCAAACCCCCAACCTGGGGCTGGTGTGATATCCACTCAGGCCTGGCTAGTCAAACCCCCAACCTGGGGCTGGTGTGATATCCACTTAGACCTGGCTAGTCAAACCCCCAACCTGGGGCTGGTGTGATATCCACTCAGGCCTGGCTAGTCAAACCCCCAACCTGGGGCTGGTGTGATATCCACTCAGGCCTGGCTAGTCAAACCCCCAACCTGGGGCTGGTGTGATATCCACTCAGGCCTGGATAGTCAAACCCCCAACCTGGGGCTGGTGTGATATCCACTCAGACCTGGCTAGTCAAACCCCCAACCTGGAGTGATATCCAGCCAGAGACGGAGTTAGTGCCAGAGACAGTTACTGCTCACAAATCAAATCCATGTGTGTAATTAGCTAACCTCAACAGTCATTTATCAATGTTTGTGATGGTAAGAGTTGCACAACTGTCTAATTTGATGTTTGCACTTTAACCTCATAGTCTCGTAGTCATTGTATCATTTCAAATCCAAAGTGCTGGAATACAGAGCTAAAACCAGAATATGTGTCACTGGCCCAATACTTTTGGACGTCCCTGTATTACATTATGTCCATGGTCCTAACTTCAACTGTCAGTCTGACCCATTATTACATTACAATAACAAACTATGAGCAAATGTTCAGCATCACATTACATGGACATCCCCCAGCAGGCTTATATAAACCTTGTTTCAAAAGATGCCAAACGTTGTGAAATGTCTTTTCAAAGAGAGAGACGTTTTCTCTTAACAGTCGTAAAACATCTGTTTCTCTCCCAGGGAAGAGAAGGATCACGTTTTATCATGTTTCTAGGTTTGTCCATGTCTTGAGGGATATAGGGACCTGCTGGGACGGGCCTCAATAGGGTTGTGTCCCAAATGGCATCCAATCTCCAAATATATAGTGTGCTACTTATGACCAGGCCTCTGTGTAGTGCAGTATACAGAGAATGGGGTGTATTTTGGGATGTAGACCATGTCTTGGGGGGGGGCTCCTGGCTACAGTTCTAATGAGGTCAAACACAGCTGAGAGCCTCGGAGAACACTAACCTGCTCAAACACGGTCTGTCAGGAGGGGCCTGGAAACGCAGAGCTGGTGGGTGTTGTCTCAGACAGACAGACAGACAGTGTGGCCAATGGACTTATTATGTGTTGTTGCATCAAACCAGTTAGAGCTGTAAACTGCGCTCTTCCCAACAGAAATCTGTTATTTGAAAGACTTCCGTAACGTTTGGAAGAATAAGCACCTTTTTGAAACAAGGTGGATATTTTACTGGACTGCTGGGGGGTTGTAGATGTGATCTGAGGAGGTGGAACACTTGTTCTGTTATTGTAGTGTACTATTTCATATGTTTTGAATGTACTTCTATGCTCTGAGGTTGGTTGTGACTGTTGGCAGTGGAACGTCGTTCTCGTTGCCAACCCAGTTTATGACTCGCAGTAATAAACTGTTGATAATCTGCCGTTTGTGTTATTATTCCCAGCACCATAACGTCAGTGATTACATTCACACCACTGTTATTATCACCTGGCTTGGAAAACAACTGAGGATCTGTTATGTTCAATTTAAACCAGTTAATACCAGTTAATCTCTATTTTATCAGATGTTATGTACATGATAACACAAACTATGACTGGAAACTGAATAAGCTACTGTAGTTTTGTGCATAATGTGCATTTCTAGTTTTCTCAAAGCTTTTCTAAGACAAAATAAGACCCTATTCCTAAACCGCTTCCTGGGTTTTTATGGATTTAACTTGACACGGTATCAGTGATTCCATTCATACCAATGGATTTAACTTGACATGGTATCAGTGATTCCATTCATACCAATGGATTTAACTTGACATGGTATCAGTGATTCCATTCATACCAATGGTATTACTATCATTGGCTTGGGTTAGAAAACAATAGTGAAACTTTACAATGATCTGAACATTACTTTTGTCCAGCTGTAAAGTTGAATGTGTAAAGTTGAATGAAGCTGTAAAGTTGAATGTGTAAAGTTGAATGAAGCTGAATGAAGCTGTAAAGTTGAATGTGTAAAGTTGAATTAAGCTGTAAAGTTGAATGTGTAAAGTTGAATGAAGCTGTAAAGTTGAATGTGTAAAGTTGAATGAAGCTGTAAAGTTGAATGTGTAAAGTTGAATGAAGCTGTAAAGTTGAATGTGTAAAGTTGAATGTGTAAAGTTGAATGAAGCTGAATGAAGCTGTAAAGTTGAATGTGTAAAGTTGAATGAAGCTGAATGAAGCTGTAAAGTTGAATGTGTAAAGTTGAATGAAGCTGTAAAGTTGAATGTGTAAAGTTGAATGAAGCTGAATGAAGCTGTAAAGTTGAATGTGTAAAGTTGAATGAAGCTGAATGAAGCTGTAAAGTTGAATGTGTAAAGTTGAATGAAGCTGTAAAGTTGAATGTGTAAAGTTGAATGAAGCTGAATGAAGCTGTAAAGTTGAATGTGTAAAGTTGAATGAAGCTGTAAAGTTGAATGTGTAAAGTTGAATGAAGCTGAATGAAGCTGTAAAGTTGAATGTGTAAAGTTGAATGAAGCTGTAAAGTTGAATGTGTAAAGTTGAATGAAGCTGAATGAAGCTGTAAAGTTGAATGTGTTCAGACCCTGCCATGTCACTGTTCCCCCAGGTACGTCTCATGACTGGCGTTTACGGTGTGACGCGGTGAATCTGTACTACACTCTGTTTGGTCTGACTCGTCCCTCCTGCCTGCCCCTGCCCGAGCTGGGCCTGGTACTCAACCTCAAGGAGAAGAAGGCTGTCCTCAACCCCACTATCAAGCCTGAACAGGGACCAGACACCACAGAGATGACTGGCAACACCATGGGCGTTCATATCCCTGTCATGGGCTTCACTAGCAGTGTAACAAGAAAAAAGAAATACTCATGATTTAACCTTTTTAATATAATAATATATTTTAGTGGGGACTTGGGCCTTATCTTATTAAATCTTCACCTAAAATCTTTTCCGTCAACCTCATCTGAGTTTTGTTATAGCATAATTTCCCTTTCTCCCCCTCCATCTCTTCCCTCTGTCCCTCTCTCTCCCCCTCCCCTCTCTAGCTGGATGAGGGCCTGATCACCATGGAGACAGTGTCCAGTGTGTCTATGTCCAGTGGTGTGGCCCCGCCCCCTCAGGGTCTGAAGAGGAAGTTGGACAGTGTAGTTGGCCCGCTGGGCTCGTCCCCACCGGAGCCAGGCCAGGTACTGCAGGAAGAGGACACCAGTAAAAAATTCAAGATCAGAGTAAGGATCTCGAGCGCCGTGGGGAGACGCTTTTACTTGTCTGGGCTTTCACTACAGGCTTTACCCAATAATGTGTGTGTGTGTGTCCATGTGTTAGTATGTGTGTGTGAACCATTTCAGGCTCCCCTGAGGACTGAAGCAGCGCCACTGTGGACTCTGTGTCTGGATTAATCTACCTCTTTCCTTTAAACTGATACAGTCGGAACTGGCGCAGTCTACAGTCCAACTGGCGCGGTCTACAGTCGGGACTGGCGCGGTCGACGGTCGGGACTGGCGCGGTCGACGGTCGGGACTGACGCGGTCCCATTGCTGATCGTATTTGACTTGACGTGAATCACTGTGATTGCTCAATCTTGTGATGGTGTTGAATGATGATGATGTTTCAGTTCAACACCGTGGAGGAAGATCAGATCAGATGGTTATGACTGATGATGATGATGATGATGTTTCAGTTCAACACCGTGGAGGAAGATCAGATCAGATGGTTATGACTGATGATGATGATGATGATGATGTTTCAGTTCAACTCCATGGAGGAAGATCAGATCAGATGGTTATGACTGATGATGATGTTTCAGTTCAACACCGTGGAGGAAGATCAGATCAGATGGTTATGACTGATGATGATGATGATGATGATGTTTCAGTTCAACACCATGGAGGAAGATCAGATCAGATGGTTATGACTGATGATGATGATGATGATGTTTTCAGTTCAACACCATGGAGGAAGATCAGATCAGATGGTTATGACTGATGATGATGATGATGATGTTTCAGTTCAACACCATGGAGGAAGATCAGATCAGATGGTTATGACTGATGATGATGATGATGTTTCAGTTCAACACCATGGAGGAAGATCAGATCAGATGGTTATGACTGATGATGATGATGATGATGTTTCAGTTCAACACCATGGAGGAAGATCAGATCAGATGGTTATGACTGATGATGATGATGATGATGTTTCAGTTCAACACCATGGAGGAAGATCAGATCAGATGGTTATGACTGATGATGATGATGATGATGTTGTTTCAGTTCAACACCATGGAGGAAGATGAGATTGACATGGAGAGTCCCCATGACAGCCAGGCGTTCATCCACCACCACCTCAACATCCTGGAGAGGCCATCCACACCAGGTCAGCATCCCGTCAAACATCCTGCACTTATCATACTGCTTCACAACTGGGCTTCATTCATGCTTTCAGACAATCTAGTCCTTCTTTTGAAGAACATGATGCACTTCTAGCTGATTGGTATTCAGTACATTAAATCTGTCTCTTCCTGTCTCCTCTCTCCCCTCGTCAGGTAAGGAACCTCCAGCCGTGGACCAGGCCGTCCTCTCCCTGCCTGTCACCCCCTTACCTTCTTCCTTCAGCAAAGAGTCCACCTCTTCCTCCAAACACAGCGGTGACCACCACCATCACCACCACCACCACGAGCACAAGAAGAAGAAGAAGAAGAAGCACAAACATAAACACAAACACAAACATGAGAGTAAAGACAAGGAGAGGGACTCCCATGCCTTCAGTAACAGCCCTGCTAGTGGACGCTCCGTGAGGTCTCCATCCATGTCTGACTAGAACACAGCTCTGTCTCCTGGTTGGTCCTTCAGTAACAGCCCTGCTAGTGGACGCTCCGTGAGGTCTCCATCCATGTCTGACTAGAACACAGCTCTGTCTCCTGGTTGGTCCTTCAGTAACAGCCCTGCTAGTGGACGCTCCGTGAGGTCTCCATCCATGTCTGACTAGAACACAGCTCTGTCTCCTGGTTGGTCCTTCAGTAACAGCCCTGCTAGTGGACGCTCCGTGAGGTCTCCATCCATGTCTGACTAGAACACAGCTCTGTCTCCTGGTTGGTCCTTCAGTAACAGCCCTGCTAGTGGACGCTCCGTGAGGTCTCCATCCATGTCTGACTAGAACACAGCTCTGTCTCCTGGTTGGTCCTTCAGTAACAGCCCTGCTAGTGGACGCTCCGTGAGGTCTCCATCCATGTCTGACTAGAACACAGCTCTGTCTCCTGGTTGGTCCTTCAGTAACAGCCCTGCTAGTGGACGCTCCGTGAGGTCTCCATCCATGTCTGACTAGAACACAGCTCTGTCTCCTGGTTGGTCCTTCAGTAACAGCCCTGCTAGTGGACGCTCCGTGAGGTCTCCATCCATGTCTGACTAGAACACAGCTCTGTCTCCTGGTTGGTCCTTCAGTAACAGCCCTGCTAGTGGACGCTCCGTGAGGTCTCCATCCATGTCTGACTAGAACACAGCTCTGTCTCCTGGTTGGTCCTTCAGTAACAGCCCTGCTAGTGGACGCTCCGTGAGGTCTCCATCCATGTCTGACTAGAACACAGCTCTGTCTCCTGGTTGGTCCTTCAGTAACAGCCCTGCTAGTGGACGCTCCGTGAGGTCTCCATCCATGTCTGACTAGAACACAGCTCTGTCTCCTGGTTGGTCCTTCAGTAACAGCCCTGCTAGTGGACGCTCCGTGAGGTCTCCATCCATGTCTGACTAGAACACAGCTCTGTCTCCTGGTTGGTCCTTCAGTAACAGCCCTGCTAGTGGACGCTCCGTGAGGTCTCCATCCATGTCTGACTAGAACACAGCGCTGCCGCCTGGTTGGTCCAGAGCTATGAAACACAATATTATCTGCAAGAGAGACTGAGCTGTGAAACATCACCCTCAAGACTAGACTCCAACTGTCAGTGGTTCAACTCCTCTGAATAGACCTTACTGGTTTGCTACATGTCAACTAGCCTGGAATCCATACTAAATATGTTTCACTGTTTAAATCGGAGCTATGTTTAGTTTGGATTTGGAAAGTGGAGCAATATCCAGTGTGGATTCCCGGCTGGCCTTGCAGTCAATGTGGGGGGGGGGGTGTAGCCTAACCGACATTCTGTGACGTCTTCATTAACCACACTGAGAGGCAGACCTGTGGGCCTCTCCAGAAGGGAGCCCTTTGGTTTTAAAAGCATCCCAGTCTCCAATCACCTTAACCACACTCAGACACACCCACCACACACACACTTCTGGCTGTGCCTGTCTGTCTCCTACCATCATCAACAACATGTTCAGTTAGTGGCTGTCCTCACAAGTCTTTCCCTGTGTTTTATTATGTTGCCCTGGACACAGGGAATTACAGGTTTACTTTAACCCTGCAATTAAACTAAGAGGGGAAATTACACTCTCATTCAGAGATCCGATCAATTCAAAGGTGGTAGAATCAAGAATGAGATGTTTCTAAACGTTTAGGATGTAGAATTTATAGCAAAATAAAAATTATAATATAAATAATTAGGCTGACCTGCAGTAGACCATGACTGTTTAGCGTTCTAAACCGCACCCTATTCGTTATATAGTACACTCCGTTTGACCAGGGCCCATACGGCTCTGGTGAAAAGTAGTGCATTTTATTGGGAATAGGGTGCCATTTTGGATGTAGCATGACTAATAGCCTAATTGCTGCCCTGTATGACATGACCATAGTGAAGAGTCATTGGGTTGTTCTATACCTGTTTCTACCCATGCATGTTTTAACTGTTTGTTTTTACTGTTAAGTCATTAGATTGTGTTCTCCTTGTCCCTCACCCAATCAGTAACTAGATTGTGGGTGGTCTCCTTGTCCCTGACCCAATCGGTAACTAGATTGTGTTCTCCTTGTCCCTGACCCAATCAGTAACTGTTCTTTATATTCATTATGTACTGTAGTTGTGTTGGAACCTTTTCTTCTAGGTAGGACAGGACTACATTATCATGAAGATGTTGGAAAATAAAGCTTCTGATGTCAAGAATGTGTGTTTTTATATCCTGGAACTTTTCTTCAATAACGCTCAATATATAATAGTAATTACGCTTTGAAATTTTGTATATGAAGAATGTAGTAACCAAGAGCATAACCTTTGAATAATTGCACCCACCACAAAAGGCAGATGGACATTTATCAGAGGAGAATGTAGATAGGATCTGGCTGTGTACCTGTGGTCTTCAGTATCCTTGTTCTACCCTTACAACTTCCTCACTGCCGGCCCAGTAACAGCTTCCTCACTGCCGGCCCAGTAACAGCTTCCTCACTGCCGGCCCAGTAACAGCTTCCTCACTGCCGGCCCAGTGACAGCTTCCTCACTGCCGGCCCAGTGACGACTACCTCACTGCCGGCCCAGTGACGACTACCTCACTGGGCGACTACCTCACTGCCGGCCCAGTGACAACTTCCTCACTGCCGGCCCAGTGACAACTTCCTCACTGCCGGCCCAGTGACAGCTTCCTCACTGCCGGCCCAGTGACAGCTTCCTCACTGCCGGCCCAGTGACAGCTTCCTCACTGCCGGCCCAGTGACGACTACCTCACTGGGCGACTACCTCACTGCCGGCCCAGTGACGACTACCTCACTGCCGGCCCAGTGACGACTTCCTCACTGCCGGCCCAGTGACGACTTCCTCACTGCCGGCCCAGTGACGACTTCCTCACTGCCGGCCCAGTGACGACTTCCTCACTGCCGGCCCAGTGACGACTTCCTCACTGCCGGCCCAGTGACGACTTCCTCACTGCCGGCCCAGTGACGACTTCCTCACTGCCGGCCCAGTGACGACTTCTTCACTGCCGGCCCAGTGACGACTTCCTCACTGCCGGCCCAGTGACGACTACCTCACTGCCGGCCCAGTGACGACTTCCTCACTGCCGGCCCAGTGACGACTTCCTCACTGCCGGCCCAGTGACGACTTCCTCACTGCCGGCCCAGTGACGACTTCCTCACTGCCGGCCCAGTAACATCTTTCAGTGCTCTGGTTCTTGACCTAATCTCCTCATGTCCCTATTGCTGAGTTTCTTGTCATGTTTGCTCCGTTTCCATTTGAACTCGGTAATCATATTGCCAGATTGAACATAATCTACTCTATGGAATGTTCCTATATCTGCAACAATATACATTTTTATATTTGTTTTATTGTTTCCCTCATCAAACCCTGGATGGCAAAACAATCATATGTATTGGCAACAAACCAATGGCGCTCCAGTCCACCACTGACTGCCTAATCCTGTGGTCTGTCCTGGAGGCAGAAAGCACCAGGGTTAGTTAGGGGAAAAACTCAGTCCAGGGTTAGTTAGGGAAAAACTCAGTCCAGTGTTAGAACCAGGGTTAGTTAGGGTATAACTCACTCCAGGGTTAGTTAGGGTATAACTCACTCCAGGGTTAGTTAGGGTATAACTCACACCAGGGTTAGTTAGGGTATAACTCACTCCAGGGTTAGTTAGGGTATAACTCACACCAGGGTTAGTTAGGGTGTAACTCACTCCAGGGTTAGTTAGGGTGTAACTCACACCAGGGTATAACTCACACCAGGGTTAGTCAGGGTATAACTCACACCAGGGTATAACTCACACCAGGGTTAGTTAGGGTATAACTCACACCAGGGTTGGTTAGGGTATAACTCACACCAGGGTTAGTTAGGGTGTAACTCACACCAGGGTTAGTTAGGGTATAACTCACTCCAGGGTTAGTTAGGGTGTAACTCACACCAGGGTTAGTTAGGGTGTAACTCACACCAGGGTTAGTTAGGGTGTAACTCACACCAGGGTTAGTTAGGGTATAACTCACACCAGGGTTAGTTAGGGTATAACTCACACCAGGGTTAGTTAGGGTATAACTCACACCAGGGTTAGTTAGGGTATAACTCACACCAGGGTTAGTTAGGGTATAACTCACACCAGGGTTATTCAGGGTATAACTCACACCAGGGTATAACTCACTCCAGGGTTAGTTAGGGTATAACTCACACCAGGGTATAACTCACTCCAGGGTTAGTTAGGGTATAACTCACACCAGGGTATAACTCACTCCAGGGTTAGTTAGGGTATAACTCACACCAGGGTTAGTTAGGGTATAACTCACACCAGGGTAAGTTAGGGTATAACTCACTCCAGGGTTAGTTAGGGTATAACTCACACCAGGGTATAACTCACACCAGGGTTAGTTAGGGTATAACTCACACCAGGGTTAGTTAGGGTATAACTCACTCCAGGGTTAGTTAGGGTATAACTCACTCCAGGGTTAGTTAGGATATAACTCACACCAGGGTTAGTTAGGGTGTAACTCACTCCAGGGTTAGTTAGGGTGTAACTCACACCAGGGTATAACTCACACCAGGGTTAGTCAGGGTATAACTCACACCAGGGTATAACTCACACCAGGGTTAGTTAGGGTATAACTCACACCAGGGTTAGTTAGGGTATAACTCACACCAGGGTTAGTTAGGGTATAACTCAGTCCAGGGTTAGTTAGGGTATAACTCACTCCAGGGTTAGTTAGGGTATAACTCACACCAGGGTTAGTTAGGGTATAACTCACACCAGGGTTAGTTAGGGTATAACTCAGTCCAGGGTTAGTTAGGGTATAACTCACACCAGGGTTAGTTAGGGTATAACTCACACCAGGGTTGGTTAGGGTATAACTCACACCAGGGTTAGTTAGGGTATAACTCACACCAGGGTTAGTTAGGGTATAACTCACTCCAGGGTTAGTTACGGTGTAACTCACACTAGGGTTAGTTAGGGTATAACTCACACCAGGGTTAGTTAGGGTATAACTCACACCAGGGTTATTCAGGGTATAACTCACACCAGGGTATAACTCACACCAGGGTTATTCAGGGTATAACTCACACCAGGGTATAACTCACTCCAGGGTTAGTTAGGGTATAACTCACTCCAGGGTATAACTCACACCAGGGTTAGTTAGGGTATAACTCAGTCCAGGGTTAGTTAGGGTGTAATTCATTCCAGGGTTAGTTAGGGTATAACTCACTCCAGGGTTAGTTAGGGTATAACTCACTCCAGGGTTAGTTAGGGTATAACTCACACCAGGGTTGTTCAGGGTATAACTCACACCAGGGTTAGTTAGGGTATAACTCACACCAGGGTATAACTCACACCAGGGTTAGTTAGGGTATAACTCACACCAGGGTTAGTTAGGGTATAACTCACACCAGGGTTAGTTAGGGTATAACTCACACCAGGGTTGGTTAGGGTATAACTCACACCAGGGTTAGTTAGGGTATAACTCACACCAGGGTTAGTTAGGGTATAACTCACTCCAGGGTTAGTTAGGGTGTAACTCACACCAGGGTTAATTAGGGTATAACTCACACCAGGGTTAGTTAGGGTATAACTCACACCAGGGTTAGTTAGGGTATAACTCACACCCGGGTTAGTTAGGGTATAACTCACACCAGGGTTAGTTAGGGTATAACTCACACCAGGGTTATTCAGGGTATAACTCACACCAGGGTATAACTCACACCAGGGTTATTCAGGGTATAACTCACACCAGGGTATAACTCACTCCAGGGTTAGTTAGGGTATAACTCACTCCAGGGTATAACTCACACCAGGGTTAGTTAGGGTATAACTCAGTCCAGGGTTAGTTAGGGTGTAATTCACTCCAGGGTTGGTTAGAGTATAACTCACACCAGGGTTAGTTAGGGTATAACTCACTCCAGGGTTGGTTAGGGTATAACTCACACCAGGGTTAGTTAGGGTATAACTCACTCCAGGGTTAGTTAGGGTATAACTCACACCAGGGTTATTCAGGGTATAACTCACACCAGGGTATAACTCACTCCAGGGTTAGTTAGGGTATAACTCACACCAGGGTATAACTCACTCCAGGGTTAGTTAGGGTATAACTCACTCCAGGGTTAGTTAGGGTATAACTCACACCAGGGTTATTCAGGGTATAACTCACACCAGGGTATAACTCACTCCAGGGTTAGTTAGGGTATAACTCACACCAGGGTATAACTCACTCCAGGGTTAGTTAGGGTATAACTCACACCAGGGTATAACTCACTCCAGGGTTAGTTAGGGTATAACTCACTCCAGGGTTAGTTAGGGTATAACTCACACCAGGGTTATTCAGGGTATAACTCACACCAGGGTATAACTCACTCCAGGGTTAGTTAGGGTATAACTCACACCAGGGTTAGTTAGGGTATAACTCACTCCAGGGTTAGTTAGGGTATAACTCACACCAGGGTTATTCAGGGTATAACTCACACCAGGGTATAACTCACTCCAGGGTTAGTTAGGGTATAACTCACACCAGGGTATAACTCACACCAGGGTTATTCAGGGTATAACTCACACCAGGGTATAACTCACACCAGGGTTATTCAGGGTATAACTCACACCAGGGTATAACTCACTCCAGGGTTAGTTAGGGTATAACTCACTCCAGGGTATAACTCACACCAGGGTTAGTTAGGGTATAACTCAGTCCAGGGTTAGTTAGGGTGTAATTCACTCCAGGGTTAGTTAGGGTATAACTCACTCCAGGGTTAGTTAGGGTATAACTCACTCCAGGGTTAGTTAGGGTATAACTCACACCAGGGTTATTCAGGGTATAACTCACACCAGGGTTAGTTAGGGTATAACTCACACCAGGGTATAACTCACACCAGGGTTAGTTAGGGTATAACTCACTCCAGGGTTAGTTAGGGTGTAACTCACACCAGGGTTAGTTAGGGTATAACTCACACCAGGGTTTGTTAGGGTATAAATCACACCAGGGTTAGTTAGGGTATAACTCACACCAGGGTTTGTTAGGGTATAAATCACACCAGGGTTAGTTAGGGTATAACTCACACCAGGGTTAGTTAGGGTATAACTCACACCAGGGTTATTCAGGGTATAACTCACACCAGGGTATAACTCACACCAGGGTTATTCAGGGTATAACTCACACCAGGGTATAACTCACTCCAGGGTTAGTTAGGGTATAACTCACTCCAGGGTATAACTCACACCAGGGTTAGTTAGGGTATAACTCAGTCCAGGGTTAGTTAGGGTGTAATTCATTCCAGGGTTAGTTAGGGTATAACTCACTCCAGGGTTAGTTAGGGTATAACTCACTCCAGGGTTAGTTAGGGTATAACTCACACCAGGGTTATTCAGGGTATAACTCACACCAGGGTTAGTTAGGGTATAACTCACACCAGGGTATAACTCACACCAGGGTTAGTTAGGGTATAACTCACACCAGGGTTAGTTAGGGTATAACTCACACCAGGGTTAGTTAGGGTATAATTCACACCAGGGTTAGTTAGGGTATAACTCACACCAGGGTTGGTTAGGGTATAACTCACACCAGGGTTAGTTAGGGTATAACTCACACCAGGGTTAGTTAGGGTATAACTCACTCCAGGGTTAGTTAGGGTGTAACTCACACCAGGGTTAGTTAGGGTATAACTCACACCAGGGTTAGTTAGGGTATAACTCACACTAGGGTTAGTTAGGGTATAACTCACACCAGGGTTAGTTAGGGTATAACTCACACCAGGGTTAGTTAGGGTATAACTCACACCAGGGTTATTCAGGGTATAACTCACACCAGGGTATAACTCACTCCAGGGTTAGTTAGGGTATAACTCACTCCAGGGTATAACTCACACCAGGGTTAGTTAGGGTATAACTCAGTCCAGGGTTAGTTAGGGTGTAATTCACTCCAGGGTTAGTTAGGGTATAACTCACACCAGGGTTAGTTAGGGTATAACTCACTCCAGGGTTAGTTAGGGTATAACTCACACCAGGGTTATTCAGGGTATAACTCACACCAGGGTATAACTCACTCCAGGGTTAGTTAGGGTATAACTCACACCAGGGTATAACTCACTCCAGGGTTAGTTAGGGTATAACTCACACCAGGGTTAGTTAGGGTATAACTCACTCCAGGGTTAGTTAGGGTGTAACTCACACCAGGGTTAGTTAGGGTATAACTCACACCAGGGTTAGTTAGGGTATAACTCACACCAGGGTTAGTTAGGGTATAACTCACACCAGGGTTAGTTAGGGTATAACTCACTCCAGGGTTAGTTAGGGTATAACTCACACCAGGGTTAGTTAGGGTATAACTCACACCAGGGTTATTCAGGGTATAACTCACACCAGGGTTATTCAGGGTATAACTCACACCAGGGTATAACTCACTCCAGGGTTAGTTAGGGTATAACTCACTCCAGGGTATAACTCACACCAGGGTTAGTTAGGGTATAACTCAGTCCAGGGTTAGTTAGGGTGTAATTCACTCCAGGGTTAGTTAGGGTATAACTCACACCAGGGTTAGTTAGGGTATAACTCACTCCAGGGTTAGTTAGGGTATAACTCACTCCAGGGTTAGTTAGGGTATAACTCACACCAGGGTTATTCAGGGTATAACTCACACCAGGGTATAACTCACTCCAGGGTTAGTTAGGGTATAACTCACACCAGGGTATAACTCACTCCAGGGTTAGTTAGGGTATAACTCACACCAGGGTATAACTCAATCCAGGGTTAGTTAGGGTATAACTCACACCAGGGTTAGTTAGGGTATAACTCACACCAGGGTTAGTTAGGGTATAACTCACACCAGGGTTAGTTAGGGTATAACTCACTCCAGGGTTAGTTAGGGTATAACTCACACCAGGGTATAACTCACACCAGGGTTAGTTAGGGTATAACTCACACCAGGGTTAGTTAGGGTATAACTCACTCCAGGGTTAGTTAGGGTATAACTCACTCCAGGGTTAGTTAGGATATAACTCACACCAGGGTTAGTTAGGGTGTAACTCACTCCAGGGTTAGTTAGGGTGTAACTCACACCAGGGTATAACTCACACCAGGGTTAGTCAGGGTATAACTCACACCAGGGTATAACTCACACCAGGGTTAGTTAGGGTATAACTCACACCAGGGTTAGTTAGGGTATAACTCACTCCAGGGTTAGTTAGGGTATAACTCAGTCCAGGGTTAGTTAGGGTATAACTCACTCCAGGGTTAGTTAGGGTGTAACTCACACCAGGGTTAGTTAGGGTATAACTCACACCAGGGTTTGTTAGGGTATAAATCACACCAGGGTTAGTTAGGGTATAACTCACACCAGTATTAGTTAGGGTATAACTCACACCAGGGTTATTCAGGGTATAACTCACACCAGGGTATAACTCACACCAGGGTTATTCAGGGTATAACTCACACCAGGGTATAACTCACTCCAGGGTTAGTTAGGGTATAACTCACTCCAGGGTATAACTCACACCAGGGTTAGTTAGGGTATAACTCAGTCCAGGGTTAGTTAGGGTGTAATTCATTCCAGGGTTAGTTAGGGTATAACTCACTCCAGGGTTAGTTAGGGTATAACTCACTCCAGGGTTAGTTAGGGTATAACTCACACCAGGGTTATTCAGGGTATAACTCACACCAGGGTTAGTTAGGGTATAACTCACACCAGGGTATAACTCACACCAGGGTTAGTTAGGGTATAACTCACACCAGGGTTAGTTAGGGTATAACTCACACCAGGGTTAGTTAGGGTATAATTCACACCAGGGTTAGTTAGGGTATAACTCACACCAGGGTTGGTTAGGGTATAACTCACACCAGGGTTAGTTAGGGTATAACTCACACCAGGGTTAGTTAGGGTATAACTCACACCAGGGTTAGTTAGGTATAACTCACACCAGGGTTAGTTAGGGTATAACTCACACCAGGGTTAGTTAGGGTATAACTCACACCAGGGTTATTCAGGGTATAACTCACACCAGGGTATAACTCACTCCAGGGTTAGTTAGGGTATAACTCACTCCAGGGTATAACTCACACCAGGGTTAGTTAGGGTATAACTCAGTCCAGGGTTAGTTAGGGTGTAATTCACTCCAGGGTTAGTTAGGGTATAACTCACACCAGGGTTAGTTAGGGTATAACTCACTCCAGGGTTAGGGTATAACTCACACCAGGGTTATTCAGGGTATAACTCACACCAGGGTATAACTCACTCCAGGGTTAGTTAGGGTATAACTCACACCAGGGTATAACTCACTCCAGGGTTAGTTAGGGTATAACTCACACCAGGGTTAGTTAGGGTATAACTCACTCCAGGGTTAGTTAGGGTGTAACTCACACCAGGGTTAGTTAGGGTATAACTCACACCAGGGTTAGTTAGGGTATAACTCACACCAGGGTTATTCAGGGTATAACTCACACCAGGGTTATTCAGGGTATAACTCACACCAGGGTATAACTCACTCCAGGGTTAGTTAGGGTATAACTCACTCCAGGGTATAACTCACACCAGGGTTAGTTAGGGTATAACTCAGTCCAGGGTTAGTTAGGGTGTAATTCACTCCAGGGTTAGTTAGGGTATAACTCACACCAGGGTTAGTTAGGGTATAACTCACTCCAGGGTTAGTTAGGGTATAACTCACTCCAGGGTTAGTTAGGGTATAACTCACACCAGGGTTATTCAGGGTATAACTCACACCAGGGTATAACTCACTCCAGGGTTAGTTAGGGTATAACTCACACCAGGGTATAACTCACTCCAGGGTTAGTTAGGGTATAACTCACACCAGGGTATAACTCACTCCAGGGTTAGTTAGGGTATAACTCACACCAGGGTTAGTTAGGGTATAACTCACACCAGGGTTAGTTAGGGTATAACTCACACCAGGGTTAGTTAGGGTATAACTCACTCCAGGGTTAGTTAGGGTATAACTCACACCAGGGTATAACTCACACCAGGGTTAGTTAGGGTATAACTCACACCAGGGTTAGTTAGGGTATAACTCACTCCAGGGTTAGTTAGGGTATAACTCACTCCAGGGTTAGTTAGGATATAACTCACACCAGGGTTAGTTAGGGTGTAACTCACTCCAGGGTTAGTTAGGGTGTAACTCACACCAGGGTATAACTCACACCAGGGTTAGTCAGGGTATAACTCACACCAGGGTATAACTCACACCAGGGTTAGTTAGGGTATAACTCACACCAGGGTTAGTTAGGGTATAACTCACTCCAGGGTTAGTTAGGGTATAACTCAGTCCAGGGTTAGTTAGGGTATAACTCACTCCAGGGTTAGTTAGGGTGTAACTCACACCAGGGTTAGTTAGGGTATAACTCACACCAGGGTTTGTTAGGGTATAAATCACACCAGGGTTAGTTAGGGTATAACTCACACCAGGGTTAGTTAGGGTATAACTCACACCAGGGTTATTCAGGGTATAACTCACACCAGGGTATAACTCACACCAGGGTTATTCAGGGTATAACTCACACCAGGGTATAACTCACTCCAGGGTTAGTTAGGGTATAACTCACTCCAGGGTATAACTCACACCAGGGTTAGTTAGGGTATAACTCAGTCCAGGGTTAGTTAGGGTGTAATTCATTCCAGGGTTAGTTAGGGTATAACTCACTCCAGGGTTAGTTAGGGTATAACTCACTCCAGGGTTAGTTAGGGTATAACTCACACCAGGGTTATTCAGGGTATAACTCACACCAGGGTTAGTTAGGGTATAACTCACACCAGGGTATAACTCACACCAGGGTTAGTTAGGGTATAACTCACACCAGGGTTAGTTAGGGTATAACTCACACCAGGGTTAGTTAGGGTATAATTCACACCAGGGTTAGTTAGGGTATAACTCACACCAGGGTTGGTTAGGGTATAACTCACACCAGGGTTAGTTAGGGTATAACTCACACCAGGGTTAGTTAGGGTATAACTCACTCCAGGGTTAGTTAGGGTGTAACTCACACCAGGGTTAATTAGGGTATAACTCACACCAGGGTTAGTTAGGGTATAACTCACACCAGGGTTAGTTAGGGTATAACTCACACCAGGGTTAGTTAGGGTATAACTCACACCAGGGTATAACTCACACCAGGGTTAGTTAGGGTATAACTCACACCAGGGTTAGTTAGGGTATAACTCACACCAGGGTTAGTTAGGGTATAATTCACACCAGGGTTAGTTAGGGTATAACTCACACCAGGGTTGGTTAGGGTATAACTCACACCAGGGTTAGTTAGGGTATAACTCACACCAGGGTTAGTTAGGGTATAACTCACACCAGGGTTAGTAGGGTATAACTCACACCAGGGTTAGTTAGGGTATAACTCACACCAGGGTTAGTTAGGTATAACTCACACCAGGGTTATTCAGGGTATAACTCACACCAGGGTATAACTCACTCCAGGGTTAGTTAGGGTATAACTCACTCCAGGGTATAACTCACACCAGGGTTAGTTAGGGTATAACTCAGTCCAGGGTTAGTTAGGGTGTAATTCACTCCAGGGTTAGTTAGGGTATAACTCACACCAGGGTTAGTTAGGGTATAACTCACTCCAGGGTTAGGTATAACTCACACCAGGGTTATTCAGGGTATAACTCACACCAGGGTATAACTCACTCCAGGGTTAGTTAGGGTATAACTCACACCAGGGTATAACTCACTCCAGGGTTAGTTAGGGTATAACTCACACCAGGGTTAGTTAGGGTATAACTCACTCCAGGGTTAGTTAGGGTGTAACTCACACCAGGGTTAGTTAGGGTATAACTCACACCAGGGTTAGTTAGGGTATAACTCACACCAGGGTTATTCAGGGTATAACTCACACCAGGGTTATTCAGGGTATAACTCACACCAGGGTATAACTCACTCCAGGGTTAGTTAGGGTATAACTCACTCCAGGGTATAACTCACACCAGGGTTAGTTAGGGTATAACTCAGTCCAGGGTTAGTTAGGGTGTAATTCACTCCAGGGTTAGTTAGGGTATAACTCACACCAGGGTTAGTTAGGGTATAACTCACTCCAGGGTTAGTTAGGGTATAACTCACTCCAGGGTTAGTTAGGGTATAACTCACACCAGGGTTATTCAGGTATAACTCACACCAGGGTATAACTCACTCCAGGGTTAGTTAGGGTATAACTCACACCAGGGTATAACTCACTCCAGGGTTAGTTAGGGTATAACTCACACCAGGGTATAACTCACACCAGGGTTAGTTAGGGTATAACTCACACCAGGGTTAGTTAGGGTATAACTCACACCAGGGTTAGTTAGGGTATAACTCACACCAGGGTTAGTTAGGGTATAACTCACTCCAGGGTTAGTTAGGGTATAACTCACACCAGGGTATAACTCACACCAGGGTTAGTTAGGGTATAACTCACACCAGGGTTAGTTAGGGTATAACTCACTCCAGGGTTAGTTAGGGTATAACTCACTCCAGGGTTAGTTAGGATATAACTCACACCAGGGTTAGTTAGGGTGTAACTCACTCCAGGGTTAGTTAGGGTGTAACTCACACCAGGGTATAACTCACACCAGGGTTAGTCAGGGTATAACTCACACCAGGGTATAACTCACACCAGGGTTAGTTAGGGTATAACTCACACCAGGGTTAGTTAGGGTATAACTCACTCCAGGGTTAGTTAGGGTATAACTCAGTCCAGGGTTAGTTAGGGTATAACTCACTCCAGGGTTAGTTAGGGTGTAACTCACACCAGGGTTAGTTAGGGTATAACTCACACCAGGGTTTGTTAGGGTATAAATCACACCAGGGTTAGTTAGGGTATAACTCACACCAGGGTTAGTTAGGGTATAACTCACACCAGGGTTATTCAGGGTATAACTCACACCAGGGTATAACTCACACCAGGGTTATTCAGGGTATAACTCACACCAGGGTATAACTCACTCCAGGGTTAGTTAGGGTATAACTCACTCCAGGGTATAACTCACACCAGGGTTAGTTAGGTATAACTCAGTCCAGGGTTAGTTAGGGTGTAATTCATTCCAGGGTTAGTTAGGGTATAACTCACTCCAGGGTTAGTTAGGGTATAACTCACTCCAGGGTTAGTTAGGGTATAACTCACACCAGGGTTATTCAGGGTATAACTCACACCAGGGTTAGTTAGGGTATAACTCACACCAGGGTATAACTCACACCAGGGTTAGTTAGGGTATAACTCACACCAGGGTTAGTTAGGGTATAACTCACACCAGGGTTAGTTAGGGTATAACTCACACCAGGGTTAGTTAGGGTATAACTCACACCAGGGTTGGTTAGGGTATAACTCACACCAGGGTTAGTTAGGGTATAACTCACACCAGGGTTAGTTAGGGTATAACTCACACCAGGGTTAGTTAGGGTGTAACTCACACCAGGGTTAATTAGGGTATAACTCACACCAGGGTTAGTTAGGGTATAACTCACACCAGGGTTAGTTAGGTATAACTCACACCAGGGTTAGTTAGGGTATAACTCACACCAGGGTTAGTTAGGGTATAACTCACACCAGGGTTATTCAGGGTATAACTCACACCAGGGTATAACTCACTCCAGGGTTAGTTAGGGTATAACTCACTCCAGGGTATAACTCACACCAGGGTTAGTTAGGGTATAACTCACTCCAGGGTTAGTTAGGGTATAACTCACTCCAGGGTTAGTTAGGGTATAACTCACACCAGGGTTAGTTAGGGTATAACTCACTCCAGGGTTAGTTAGGGTATAACTCACACCAGGGTTATTCAGGGTATAACTCACACCAGGGTATAACTCACTCCAGGGTTAGTTAGGGTATAACTCACACCAGGGTGTTGATAACTCACTCCAGGGTTAGTTAGGGTATAACTCACACCAGGGTTAGTTAGGGTATAACTCACTCCAGGGTTAGTTAGGGTGTAACTCACACCAGGGTTAGTTAGGGTATAACTCACACCAGGGTTAGTTAGGGTATAACTCACACCAGGGTTAGTTAGGTATAACTCACACCAGGGTTATGTTAGGGTATAACTCACTCCAGGGTTAGTTAGGGTATAACTCACACCAGGGTTAGTTAGGGTATAACTCACACCAGGGTTATTCAGGGTATAACTCACACCAGGGTTATTCAGGGTATAACTCACACCAGGGTATAACTCACTCCAGGGTTAGTTAGGGTATAACTCACTCCAGGGTATAACTCACACCAGGGTTAGTTAGGGTATAACTCAGTCCAGGGTTAGTTAGGGTGTAATTCACTCCAGGGTTAGTTAGGGTATAACTCACACCAGGGTTAGTTAGGTATAACTCACTCCAGGGTTAGTTAGGTATAACTCACTCCAGGGTTAGTTAGGGTATAACTCACACCAGGGTTATTCAGGGTATAACTCACACCAGGGTATAACTCACTCCAGGGTTAGTTAGGGTATAACTCACACCAGGGTATAACTCACTCCAGGGTTAGTTAGGGTATAACTCACACCAGGGTATAACTCACTCCAGGGTTAGTTAGGGTATAACTCACACCAGGGTTAGTTAGGGTATAACTCACACCAGGGTTAGTTAGGGTATAACTCACACCAGGGTTAGTTAGGGTATAACTCACTCCAGGGTTAGTTAGGGATAACTCACACCAGGGTATAACTCACACCAGGGTTAGTTAGGGTATAACTCACACCAGGGTTAGTTAGGTATAACTCACTCCAGGGTTAGTTAGGTATAACTCACACCAGGGTTAGTTAGGGTATAACTCACACCAGGGTTAGTTAGGGTATAACTCACTCCAGGGTTAGTTAGGGTGTAACTCACACCAGGGTATAACTCACACCAGGGTTAGTTAGGTATAACTCACACCAGGGTATAACTCACACCAGGGTTAGTTAGGGTATAACTCACACCAGGGTTAGTTAGGGTATAACTCACACCAGGGTTAGTTCAGGGTATAACTCACACCAGGGTAAACTCACACCAGGGTTAGTTAGGGTATAACCACACCAGGGTTGTTAGGATAACTCACTCCAGGGTTAGTTAGGGTATAACTCACTCCAGGGTAATAACTCACACCAGGGTTAGTTAGGTATAACTCAGTCCAGGGTTAGTTAGGGTATAACTCACTCCAGGGTTAGTTAGG